>NC_142944.1:20304705-20442205 GCF_046866305.1 Octopus bimaculoides | reverse complement strand
TGTGTGTGTGTGTGTGTGTGTGTGTGTGTGTGTGTGTGTGTGTGTGAACCTTTTTTAAGATCATTCTCTTTTACTCTTTTACTTGTTTCAATCATTTGACTGTGGTCATGCTGGAGCACCACCTTTAGTCGAGCAAATTGACCCCAGGACTTATTCTTTGTAAGTCTAGCACTTATTCTATCAGTCTCTTTTGCTGAACTGCCAAGTTACAGGACGTAAACACACCAGCATCAGTTGTCAAGCAATGTTGGGAGGACAAACACAGACACACAAACACATACATACACATACATATGTATATATATATATATATATATATATACAACAGGCTTCTTTCAGTTTCCGTCTACCAAATCCACTCACAAGGCTTTGGTCAGCCCGAGGCTATAGTAGAAGACACCTGCCCAAGGTGCCATGCAGTGGGACTGAACTCAAAACCATGTGGTTTGTAAGCAAGCTACTTACCACACAGCCACTCCTGCAAGTGATGCAGTTCATTTCCAGTCTTCCACGAAGTTGGTAACTGGAAGGGCATCCACCTATAGATGAACCTATCTAGCAAATTCAGTCAGATCCATGCAAGCACATCAAAGGTACATTAAATAATCGAGGTAATAATATAAAAATAGACTTACACACAAATGCACACTTACACACACACACACACACACACACACACACACACACACACACACACACACACACACACACACACATACACGCATGCACACACCTGCTTATGTGCATACCCATATACATGTGTATGCACACATGTGTACTATTTACTTGTTGATTGGATCAGCAAAACACATGCAATTCAGTGAGAGATATATATCTATAATACTAAGGATGTGTGTGTGTGTGTGTAAACCTGCATAACTTCTGAAGTTTGCAACTGATTTTCTCCAACTGGAAACATACATTACTTATGTCCCAGAGATGGTTTCAAACCCTTAAAATTTTTCACATAATGAGTAATGGGACCCCTGAGGGCAGAAAACCTCCTTTCCTGTGGTATGTACAACTGCCCACATGGCCCACACATTACCTCTGTTCAAAATGGCAAAAACATCTACTGAAATGATATAAGTAGGTTGTATTAAATGGATGAACTGATGTAAACTTTAAACTGTGTTGTCTAATATCAAAATATCAAAATATTGCATGGCAGTGTTGTTTTCAAGTACTTCCTTGCCAATCCTCCCACTTACCATGTCATTTCTTTCATGTAGATTTCTCTCATGTGGTGCTGTTGAGCACGACCACAGGCTTAGTTTATCACATAGATGTAGTTCCTATGTCTGCTGATTGTTCAGCATGGTAGCAGCAGCACTGACAGCCACAAAGGAGAGTATATCCCCTGAGAGCTTTTTGGTGTGTTCAAAAATCACATACCCCCACCCACTTTTCCATAACAAGGTTAGGGCCTGAAATCTTCCAAACATGACATGTCACTTAGTTGAATTAGTCCTTCATTTACTCTACAAATGTTTTGTCATCAATGCTGCACATGTTTTAACTTAACTGTAACATATATACAAACTATGCCATTAAAATTCCAAGCAATGCTGGGTATGTCCGCTAGTAGTTTAATAAAAACAAGAGCTATACACAATCCTGTCTGATTACAGCACTATCCAAGCCTGAAACTTGAAGTAGCTCATATAACTCTTATATTCATTAAATGATAAATATATAAATACATATTTGCATGCCATCATCATTTTTATATCCATTTCCCATATTGGTATGGTTTCTAACCCATATTGATATTGTGAGATTGGTTTTTGATTTGTAAGACTGAGGAAGAGAATAGGAGAGAGAATGGTCAGTTTATCTCACATGGCTACCTTGTATTTTACATGACTAGACATGGGATGTGGGGGCTGAAAGACAGGTGATTGTGTTGGTGATGAGGCACAGGAATATCCCTCATGGCAACAAATTCAAGGCGAATAGAAGATCACATGGATATAGTAGATTCAGAGAGAGTGGGTTGCAGGTGTGTGAGAAGTGCCAAAACCATGAAGGTAGAGAAGGCTTTATATATATTTATATCTATGTGTGTGTGTGTGTTTGTATGTGTGTATTTATATATATATATATATATATATATATATATATATATATATATATATATATATATATATATATATATATATATATATATATATATATATATATATATATATATATATTTATATACATGTATTTATATATGTGTGTGTGTGTGTGTATTTGTGTGTAGAAGGTAGAAAACTAGCACACAAGTTGATGTGTATAAAGAAAATAAGACAAGGTAGAAAATGCTAAAATAATCTTATCATGAAGTACATTTTAGTGCTGGTTTCTGTCTTTTAGACTTTTTCAACTAAGAGTAAAATAAGCAAAACGATTAAATTAGAAAAAATATCGAGTGAAATGTTTTGTAGATATTTCCATAGTCTTTAAATAGGTAAATATTTCCATAGTCTTCAGATAATCTGTTTTGCTCTCTATTCCTTTGTGAATGCCTCGTAGGTGGGTAGTAATGGATCTGAAGGAATAGTTTGAGTACAGAGAATTGATGGTTTAAGCAAGAGCAGCCTAAGGAGGAGGAGGAGAAGAAGGAGAAGGAGAAGAAGGAGGAGGGGGGGATGAAAGAGGAAGAGAAGTAGGAGTAGGGAAAGAAGAGGAAGAAGGAGAAGGAAAAGGAAAGTAAAGAAAAATACAGGAGTGCTGTGACATAGTAAATTGTTTGCAGAACCTTCTTTAAATGGTCAAATGACCTAAAAGTGACCTGCTATGGTCGTAGCAGTAGTGGTTGGAATTGTTCGAAATTTCTGTAGTAGTTTCATCTGTGGTGGTGGTGGTGGCATTCAAAATAGGTTTATATTTTTTGATAGAATATGCTTCTTTGCTAATGAGCTGATTATTGGTTACATTTTCCCTGAATTTACTGAGGGGAAAAATTCTAAAGTTGAGCTGTTTGTTAGTGGCACAAATATCGATGTGCTCACTTAATCCTATTTTTCTGTATTCTCATATTTTAATCTGGGATCTATGTACCGTCATCCTCTGGTGTAGACTGTTTTTAGTTTGACTAATATATTGTTCTTGACATCCTAAGCAAGTTAGTATATATATTAGGTTTTCTGAAACACATGTGAAGCTGTTTTTCACTGTAAAACATTGACCTTGTTCAAAGGAGAATTTTGATCCTTCAGTTAGGTTGACACATATACCACAGTTAGGTCTTCTGCATTTTTTTACTGTCGGTTTCGATGTTGACTTGTAGGGCACATTAAAAACCTATATCAGTTAGTGATGGTGGGTAGTTCCTGCTGATGAGTGTATCCTTTAGCTCCTGTAGTCGTGTGTCCCTGGTGCTTGTATCAGATACCAAAGAACAAATCCTTTTTGCCAGGTTGTAAGGGATATTCATTCTAGTGTGTCTGGGATGGCAAGAGTTGAATGGCAGATATTGCTTGGAGTCTGTGGGCTTATAGTATACGTCTGCTTCTATTTTGTTGTTGGATTTCTTAATGAGAATGTTGAGGAATGGAAGTTGTTGGTGGCTATATTCCATCATAAATTGGATGCTTATGTCAAGTCCATTCAGAAGTGCTTGAAATTCTTTAAGTCTCTCTATACCTTCATGCCAAAGAATGAAACAGTCATCAAGATATCTTTTCCAGTTATTTTCTATATTCAGGGAGAATGGGTTTACAATAAAATTGATTTCTAGGTACCCTATGATTAGGTTAGCAAAGGAGGGGGCCACTTGCGTGCCCATCACAGTCCCTGATTTCTGTTGATAGAAGTTGTCATTAAATACAAAGAAGTTATTCTCCAAGATGAATTTTAGCTCTTCTGTTATGATTTCTTTGTTGATGTGGAGTGGGAGTTCATTGGAGTAATTCTCTAGGCAGAAGGATACTAGTAGGGTGTTTATATATATATATATATATATATATATATATATATATATATATATGTGTGTGTGTGTGTGTGTGTGTGTGTGTATGTATGTATGTATGTATGTATTTCGTTGTTCGAAAAAGTTTGTTTTCTGTTTCCGTCTTTATGTTTTTGTTTCTCATTGTGTTTAACGTTTTTTTATGTTCTGTACCCATATATGCATATGTTTATATATTATTTATATTATTATTATTATTATTATTATTATTTATTATATATATATATATATATATATATATAGTGTATGGTTGTGTGATGGTAAGATCAACTAAAAAAGTACTCCATCTTGTGAGAGATAAATATTGTTTAATAAACTCAGTATATGTTTTTATGTGCTACTATTAGTTTCATGTGCTGAGAACATGTCACACATTGTTTTATGACATGTCTGGTGTCCCAGCACAATCATCAGACACTGCCCACAGTCATAATGAACTAGAAATGGGACAAGAGAAAAAGTGAGAAAGAAGTATATAGAAAAAGTGGAAGGTTGAAAAACCAGAAAATGAAAAAGTGATTAGAGAGAAATAAAAGGGGGAATAAGAGTTATTTGCCTTAGATGATAAATTATAAGCCTGAAAAGATAGTGGCTTGGACCTATGTAACAGTTATTTAATTTGGTGGGGGAGGTACTTCCCACAATATGGTGAGGATTTTTCAACTATTTTCCACTTTATCATGTGTGGTGTTGCATTCGATTCAAAACTCCATACATGGCTAGCCAACCTTTAGTTTCTTTCTGATTACTCTTTTGTTTTCCGGTTTTTCAACCATTCAATTTTTATATATACTTCCTTTTTGCTTTTTCTCAATGGTTTATAACACCAGATTTGTTATAAAACAATGTTTGGCACATTCTCAGCACATGAAACTAATAGTAGCACATATATTGTGTTTATTAAATAATATGTGAATATATATTCCTTTATATATATATATATATATGTTTGCATTACATATATATATATATATATATATATATATATATATATATATAATAGCCTGGGCAAAGTTTAGAGAGCTCTTACACCTGCTGGCGACAAAGGGACTCTCACTCAGAGTAAAAGGCAGACTGTATGACGCATGCGTACGAACAGCCATGCTACATGGCAGTGAAACATGGGCTGTAACTGCTGAGGATACATAAGCTTGCAAGGAATGAAGCCAGTATGCTCCGTTGGATGTGTAATGTCAATGTGAATACCCGTCAGAGTGTAAGTATCTTGAGAGAAAAGCTGAACATTAGAAGCATCAGTTGTGGTGTGCAAGAGAGACGATTGCGCTGGTATGGACATGTGGTGAGAATGGATGAGGATAGCTGCGTGAAAAAGTGCCACACCCTAACAGTTGAGGGAACCCGTGGAAGAGGTAGGCCCAGGAAGACCTGGGCTGAGGTGGTGAAGCAAGACCTTCGTACATTGGGCCTCACCGAAGCGATGACTACTGACCGAGACCTTTGGAAATGTGCTGTGCGTGAGAAGACCCGGCAAGCCAAGTAAGATCGTTGCCAGTGCCCCTGGACTGGTTCTTTTGCGGGTGGCACATGAGATGCACCATTTTGAGCGTGGCCGTTGCCAGTACCGCCTGACTGGCTCCCGTAGGATTTTCGAGCGAGATCGTTGCCAGTGCCCCTGGACTGGCTTGTGCGGGTGGCACATAAAAGACACCATTTCGAGTGTGGCCGTTTTCGTGCGGGTGACATGTAAAAGCACCCACTACACTCTCTGAGTGGTTGGCGTTAGGAAGGGCATCCAGCTGTAGAAACTCTGCCAAATTAGACTGGAGCCTGGTGTTGCCATCCGGTTTCACCAGTCCTCAGTCAAATCGTCCAATCCATGCTAGCATGGAAAGCGGACGTTAAACGATGATGATGATGATGATGATATATATATATTTATATGTAGTATATGTATACATGCAGAGGCAGGCACCATTAATCAAAAAGTTAACTTTGTTAATCGTTAATCCGTTAACCAAAAAGTGAACTTCGTTAATTGTTAATCCGTTAATTCTTTGAAAATGTAATGGAAGTTAATGCTAATCCTTTAATGTTAACTTTTATTGAAAAAATGCATAACTACAGTTTAATACCTCCCCAACTTTGTTGCCTCATAACTTCCAGAAAAATTAATACTTTTTAAAAAAACTTTCAACAAATAATCGCTTATACACTGTAGATTGAATATATGTAAAGATTTGTTGGAAAAAATTTTCCGAGGTGTTGGGGAGAGGAGTTGCGGAAAATTCATAGGACCCAACATTTTCCCCCCTCATAGCTTTCTGGAAAATAGATATTTTTTGATGATTACAATTACAAGTAAATCTGTTCTTACAACTTTGGTCATCATAATGCTTTGCTTTCATTTGGTTAATAAAAATTCCTCCTCTTAATGATTTTGCGTTTAATTTTGTGATAGACAGCTATCATGCAGAAAATGCCAGCTTCCAAATGCTGTTTTCTGATTCCTTTACTTGATTCAGTCATTTGACTGTGGCCATGCTGGAGCACCACCTTGAGCAAATCAACCCTAGGGGTTATTTTTTGTAAGCTTAGTACTTATTCTATCAGTTTCTTTTGCTGAACTGCTACATTAAGGGGACGTAAACACACCAGCATTGGTTGTAAAGTGATGTTGGGGGAAGAGACAAACACAGACACACAAGCATATATACACACATACATACATATATATGTATATATACAACAGGATTCTTTCAGTTTCCGTCTATCAAATCCACTCATGGCCAGAGGCTATAGTAGAAGACACTTGCCCAAGGTGCCATGCAGTGGGACTGAACCCAGAACCATTTGGTTGGTAAGCAAGCTACTTACCATACAGCCACAACTGCACCTATAAGGTAAAGTTGATTAAACCTCAGCAATATTTTTCTGTAACTTTTCTGAAACAAATAAATAACAAAATCAGATTTAATGTGGAAAATTATTTCAATATACCAAATTTGAAAACTTTGATGTAATTTTAAAATTTCACAATGTGACAGCAACAGAGAAGACCCTACAAAAGTAGAGGGGGAGACAGTTATAGAACATGAAACACAGACACACACGCATTTGCAAATGTACACACAGGTAATCAGGAGTTTGAAATGATGTAGACATATGTATGTATGTACGTATGTATATATATATGTATGTGTGTGTGTCTGTGTCTGCTTCTTTGTGATGGATAGCAGAAAAGCCACCTATCCCCTCTCCTTAAAGCAATGTATTCCTCACACCCACCTTTCTTTCTCTTCCTTGGCATTTTAAAATCTACTTATGTCTATGTGCATGTGAGTGTGTGTTTATGTGTTTGTGTGTGTGTGTGTGTGTGTGTGTGTGTATTCCTCTATCTATGTATTTACGAAAGTATGTATGCAGCACCTCATGAATATCCCTGAATGACAGCTGTATTAATGTTATCACCCCACTGACACTCCATATTTGTTGCTTACACAATGTTGTTTTCCCCTTCCCTGATATTTCCTTCATACTAACACTGTTGCACCCTTCTCATTTTATCAAATAATGGCTGAACCACACCTAGGAGGCCCATTATAGATATGCATATATATATATATATGCTGTTAAAGTCTGTTAAAGTCTGTCATACCGGCCATGACGAAGGGAAATAGCCCTGAAACTCGAGTCGCCTTTATATATTTATATTTATATATTTGATCCTTTATATTGAACACTCAATATTTCATCTACATTCAATACTTTATTTCATGGTGCCATCCATTTTTATTTTATTTTATATTATATATTGTATATTATATTATATATTGTATATTCCATATTCTATACCCCACATTGGTTCTGCAGGAATATAAATAAAACATAAAAAACAGACAGTGTTGGAACTCTTTTAAACAAAATAATATATTCCTCTATACACAATCATACAAAAAAACAACCTTTTTTGTATTTATTTTTACTCCCATATATATATATATATATATATATATATATATATATATATATGTATACATACATACATATATATACATATATATATATATATATATATATATATATATATATATATATATATATGTATATATATATATGTATATGTGTATATATATGTATATGTGTATATATATGTGTATATATATATATATATATATATATACACACACACACATATACATACATACACACACACACACACACAAACGCACATATATATATATGTATGTATTTTGTTTTTGTAAATAAGTAAATGAGTGTAAATTGAACAGGTGTTGAGTAAGGCACTAAAAGAGAATGACTCTCCTCAGACACAATAATATATGATGACCATCTCCCACTAATCTTGTCTCAGATAAAGCAACGATGTCAAGATCATAGCATCGAAGCACAGTCTTTCCTCACTTTTGAGTGCTACTGGTAACATGTAACCCAGTACAACTTGTTGCATGGTCGGACCGCTGGCAACTAAACCAGCAACCCCACCAAGTTTGCTTGGTGATGAGGATGTTTATTGGACACCCTGCGGGATGAAAAACAAAACCTGTCAAAGGGCGGAGGAACTCTTGAGAGTCAATGGCCATCCAATATGTGTGTAATTATATATTAACTGTATATCTCCCTTTTGCTCACTAATTTTATATATTGTATATTTTTATAGTTTGTTCATTATATATATTTTTTATATGTATTTTTATATATTCCATATCGTTTATTTTATGTATATTTTGTATATCAATATTTTTTTATATATCGTACATGTTTTTTTTAATTTTCTTTCCCTTATATCTATTTTATCCAGCTTATGGATATATCTTGCACAGGGACATAGAAATAATCGGACTGAATACTCGATCGTGTGGTTAAACCATTGGGAGTGAAGGACCCCTAGCCTTTGTTAGGGCATTCTTCTAGGAGAAGGCAACTCAGGTAACTGGGATAACTCCGACATAAAACCTGCAGCTCAGTGGTTACCGATGATGTTGACTTGTTCTTTTGCTGTTGCTTATTGAGTGGGATTGACTCAGTACACAGTTTTTCCTCACATTAAAAAAAATCTTCTGGCACAGGCATTGCATGATAATAATATTGATTGATTGATTGATTGGTTGATTAATTGATTAACTAATTGATGATTGTTGATAGTGCTGTGAGTCTCAACTGAGTTGCTGGCTGCAGCCTTGAAAAGCAAACAATCAATGATGTACCAAAACAGTAAAAAAAATATATGGCAGTAAGGACACTGGAACCACATCAGATGGAAGAGTCTGGCCCGGTAGGGGCTCCAGAACATCACAGTCTGAACCTGGCCGTCATCGTGCTGCTGTGATAGAACCAAATGAAATATTGAATATTGGCTGTTGGAATGTACAGACGCTGCTTGACCGCTAGTCCTCAGAATGTCCTGAACGAAGGACTGCTCTTGTTGCAAAGGAGGTTTGACACTATGATCTTGATAAATCTTGCTTTATCTAAGATGATATTAACTGGAGATGGTCATCTTACAGAATCTTGTGGAAAATATACAATCCTTTGAAAAGGGAAGGATGAAGAGTTTAGAGAAAGAGGATGGAGTGGCATTTGCTGTTAAGACTTTTCTTGTGGACAAGTTGGAAGAATTCCCAGTTGGCATTAACGAGCGTTTTATATCCATGAGAATTCCTTTAGTTAAAGGAAATTATGTAACCTTGGTGAGTGTGTATGCTCCAACTATGTGCTCTACTGATGGGTAGGGATTTTAACATGCGGACTGTAACTGGAAAGCATGGGGTGGAAAAGTGTAATAGTAATGGTATGCTTCTGCTGCAGATGTGCAAGGAACTGCGTCTGTGTGTTACCAATACCATGTTTCAACAAAAGAATAAGTTTAAGACCATATGGATGCACCCTGCATCTAAAGAATGGCATACTCTGGATTACATCCTTGTTAGGATGCGTGACAGACGTGATGTGCAGTGTGTTCGTGTTCTTCGTGGAGCCGAGTGTTGGACTGACCACCGCCTGGTATGTGCAAAAGTCAAATTAATCACAAAACGCAAAATCCGGGCTGCAGGTATTACCCTGCCTAAAAGACTGAATGTTGCTCGTCTTAGTTGTAATGGCATGAAGAGATCTTTACGAGAGGAAATGAATGTTGCAGATTTTGGGGAAGATTGGTCGACCCTCAAAAAGTCAGTTTATGATATAGGCAGGGATTGATACAAAGAAAGCATCAAGATTGGTTTAAAGAAAATGATGAACATATAGATGATTTATTGGCTGTTAAAAGACGTACTTTGTCACACTATTTGTCAGCAAAGCCACAGGAGAGAGATGTATTGCATAGGGAACTCAAGGATGTGAAATCACGTGTGAGGCAGAGGCTCTCTCAAATGAGGGATACCTGGTGGAGTAAGAAGGCTGATGAGATACTGGCGGCATTGGATTCCAATAACACAAAGCTGTTATATGGTCTCTTGCAAGAAGTTTATGGACCAACTTCTTCTCTGATGACATCACTTTGAAGCAGGGATGGTAAAGAACTTCTTCATGATTCACAAGGAATTCTGTGAAGGTGGGGAGAACACTTTGGTGAACTTTTGAATCAGCAGTCTGTAGTTAGTGAGGATGTTCTCAATCTCATCTCTGAATTATCTGTGAAGGTGGCTCTTGCAGAACCACCAAAGTTGGAAGAAGTTATGGTGGCTGTCTCAAGGATGAATAATGGGAGGTTTCCGGGTTTAGATGGCATTCATGCAGAGTTGTTGCAGCATGGTGGTGAGAAACTTCTGCAGCAACTTCAATCCTTGTTTGGCATGATATGTACTAGTAAATCTGTACCTGAGGACTGGAGAGATACAGTAATGGTGGTCTTATATAAGGGAAAGGGCAACAGGAATGATTGTGGTAACTATAGGGGAATATCATTGCTTTCTGTCGTAGGAAAGGTTTTATGCAGGGTACTTCTGGACCGTCTGCTGAAACACATTGCAGATTGTGTTCTTCCAGAAAGTCAATCTGGTTTTTGTGTGGGACACGGCACTGCTGATGTGATCTTCTCAGCTAGACAGCTTCAGGAGAAGTGTGTGGAACAGGTTCTGGATTTATATCAGGTTTTTGTCGATCTGACACTATGGAAAGTTCTCCTGAAACTTGGTTGTCCTGAAAAGTTCCTTGCTTTGGTTAGGTCTTTTCATGAAGACATGAAGGGTAGGGTTAATGTTAGAGGTATATATATATATATATATATATATATATATATATATATATATATATATATATATATATATATATATATATATATATATGTATATATATATATATGTGTATATATATATATATATATATATATATATATATATATATATATATGTATATATATATATATGTGTATATATATATATATATATATATATATATATATATATATATATATATATATATATATATATATATATATATATATATATATATATATATACACACATGCATTTATATATAGAATATATGATATATAATATATATCTATATATATTATGTGTGTGTTGTTGTTTTTACATCCCCATAGTGTAGCAGTTCAGTAAAAGAGAGACCAACTGAATAAGTAGCAGATTTTTAAAAAAAATTTTAGAGGCAATTTATTTTACTAAATTCTTGGAAGTGGTGCCCCAGCATGGCCCCAGTCTAATGACTGAAACAAAAAAAAAAGCTAAGAGATAAAGTGTGTAGGTGGCAAATATGCTTGGATGACAGACAGTAACAAGAATGTTAGACTGGCACGAATTGGATGTAGCTCATAGGAAAGAGAGTGGTGACTTACAGCAGAGAGGTTGTGATATGGTATATGTAGTGATAGGTTCTACTTTTATTACTTATTTAACATCAATGAGAATTTGATCACCAGTGTGACAATCAGAAGTGTGTTGCCATTGTTAACAATGAAATGAGTTGTAAGGAGAACAGGAAAAATGTAACAAGGAATTGAATAAGCAAAGATTGGTAACAAGGAAAAAAGTTAAAATATACAAAAACAAAAGAAAAAGAGTAAAGAATGTCTTGTGACAAGAGACAAGAATAAGATGTGCTTGAGTGAAGTAATGATGATGGGAAGAGGTTGTTCTTTTGGACTTTCAAAAGTAAAAGCCAAAATAGAGAGGTACTTAAGGAAAAAAGGTAAATGGAAAGAGCAAGAGATGATAGCTAATTTTTAGACAGACAGATGGACAGATAGATACATAAGAAGAGAGAGAGAGAGAGAGATTTATTCATGGCAAAGAAAGAAGTCTTTTAAAGCATTTTTGAAAAGGATGACAAGCCATGAGCTGTGTTGTGTAAAACTTTAGTCAAGTGAATGAAAAATTGGATGAACAAGAGGAGCAGCCATCTGCTTCTGATTCATATGTTTATCATTAAAAGATGATCCTGAATAAGACTATCTAATGAAGAACTACAGAATAGTGACAGAAAGTTCTTTGCATGGAGTGGCTTGGTTGGACTGCTTCTGAGGCTATGTGTAGATGAGAAAGATATAGAGAGAGGGAGAGAGAGTATAGATGACTAAGTGGATGCAATTGCCCATCAGCTCTCCACCCCATAGAATAATATATTTTTATAAATGTTTGTAGCAGTTTCAGTTGTTTCATGTTACAGACCCTTCATGGACTAACTGGATTGTCATACAACACCAGGATTTGAATATCACCTAACTTAATGCATGACTGCACCCTGTCTTCTGTTCTCTTATCTATCACTTTTCCGAGATCTTGTCTATCTCTGTGTGTCACTCCCCTTCAGATCTGATCATACACTCCACAATAAATTCTCATTAAATAGCTCTCTAGCAAAGTTATCACTCCAAAATATGGGAAATGTTTACAAAGAATTTTTAGATGATAAATAACACTCAAGTTCAAACCAAAGTATAGACCTGCTAGCAATAATACAGTAGACAAGGATGTAAAAGAGTGATGTATGAGGGGGTTGCTGAAAAGTTCCTGGCTTTAGGTAAAAGAAAATACAGGAGGATCAGTTAGTCATGATTTTATGTAACATATTCCCTTCTCATATTCACACACTTCAGTTTTTCTAAGCCTTATAAAAGAACTTGAAAAGTTGGGCCTCCAGCCAGGTCCTTAATGATACCCGTAAAGCCAGGAACTTTTCAGCACCCCTTCGTGTGTGTGTGTGTGTGTATATATATATATAATATATATATATATATATATATATATATATATATATATATATATATATATATATATATATATATATATATATAATAATAATAATAATAATAATAATAATAATAATAATAATAAATGGAGCAAAACGCATATAATCTATAAGTTCCTTTAATTCCTACATATGTTTAAAAAATTATATGCACTCTACTCCAAAGAAGTAAGAGATGCTGGAATTGCACATATAATTTCATTGATTATATGCGTTTTCCTCAATTTATTATTATTCTTTATATCAACTCAAAACACATAACTTTAACATGGAATCTCTACCCCTTAACCGGGTATAATATCCCAGTTTTGTGTGATTTTTGTTACCCTGGTAACTATTAAGATATTTGTATTATCGAAGTTTTTCAACCAAGATAATATTAATATATACGTAAATATATATGTATGTATATATATATATATATATATATATATATATATATATATATATATATATATATATATATATGTATATATATATGTATATATATATATATATATATATATATATATATATATATATATATATATATATATATATATATATATACACACATATATATACACACACATACATACAAGGGGGTGCTGAAAAGTTCTTGGTTTTGGGTAAAAGAAAATACAGGAGGATCGGTTAATTATGATTTTATTCAACATATTACCCTCTTAGATTCACACACTTACTGCAACAGTCCTTCAGTTCTTCTAAGCCTTTTAAAAGAACTCAGAAGGTTGAGCCTCCAACCAGACCTTTCATGATACCCTTAAAGCCAGGAACTTTTCAGCAGCCCCTTGTATGATAGGTAAATAAAGGGTGAAGATTAAAAGTTGAAGGTGGGAGAAGAATGAGAGATAGATACCAACAAGAGAAGGGATCAAAAGTAATAATGAAGAATGTATGTCAATAAGAAGTTGCTTGGTGGGAGGGACACAGTTATCTTGTTGAGGGGAAAATGGGCAGAAAAGCATCTGGTATAGACTTGGTAGGGACCCAATTCTGTGCATAGAGTATGCATACATTATGCCTTGAGAGTCTAATTCACAGAATGCTAATTTAGTTGGGTGGATCTTCTCTAGGACTGCATCTTGCCAATCATCTTGGTCCTTAGTCATCACCTCTGTGATGTTCAACGTCCTCCTGAGTTCAGCCTTTGCAACATCATTTCCACATCTTCCTGAGTTTTCCTCGAACACAGGTTGTGCTACTGTAAGATACTAATCGATCAATGCTTCTTTATTGTCATCTGCAAAAGTACATCACTTGCCCAAATGCACAGTTCTGATTCTCCTCTTATGCTGAGTTTTTCCCTCAACACTGGGCATAATATCACTGCTGCCACCACCACAACCACCACCACCGCCACCGCTGCCGCCGCCACCACCACCACAACTGCCACTGCAGCCACTACCACCATTGCTGCCTCTGCCACTGCTACCACCATAACTACCACCATCACCACCACCATCATCACCACTATTGCTGCCACAACCACTACCAGCAGCATCACTACCACCTCACCACTGCCAGCATCACCACCAATGCTGTCATTGCCACCATCATCAGAAACACCACTACCACCACGCTGGTGCTGATGGTAGTCGCAGTTGTGTTGGTGTGTGTGTGTGTGTTCGGATGGTGGTTGTGGTGATTGGGTATGTGCAGATGTCAAGGAGGTGGATTTGATGGGTGGGTGGATGGGATTTGTTAGTGTGTTGGTTGTTTTGGTTAGTTGCAGTGATGTGGTGTTGTGCAGTTGGTGTTGTTGTTGGGTGTGTGATTGTGATGGTTGTAGTGGCAGTGATAATAAAAGCCATGGTGGTGGTGGTGGTGTTGGCAGTATTAACAATCATGACAAAATGAAACAAGATGCTTAAAAGTTAGCTAATCTTATATCACATCAAGATTAATTCAGATTACCTTAATGTCACTCGTCTTCAGTAAGAAGGTGATAATGGTTATATTCTGTGTCTGTTTTCTGTTGATAGGAATACATTAACAGTGAGATATCAATAGTAATACCTGATATCATATCCTTACTAAAATTCAGTATTGGCAATACTCCACATCATCATGTCATATCTGTTATTATTGGACAGTTCTTATAACAATAGTAGTGATGAGAATGTGTATGTGTGTGTGTGTATATATATATATATATATATATATATATGTATGTATATATATACTAACCTAGGTGCAGGAGTGGCTGTGTGGTAAGAAGTTCACTTCCCAACACATTTGATTCTGGGTTCAGTCCCACTGCATGGCACCTTAGGCAATTGTCTTCTACTATAGCCTTGGGTCAACCAAAGCCTTGTGAGTGGGATTTGGTAGACAGAAACTGAAAGAAACCTGTCATATGTATATATATATATATATATATATATATATAAATATGTATGTATGTATGTATGCATGTATGTATTTCTGTGTCTGTTTTTGTCCCTTCCACCGTTACTTGATAACTGATGCTGGTGTGTTTACGTCCCTGTAACTTAGCAGTTCAGCAAAAGTGACCGATACAATAAGTACTAGGCTTACAAAGAATAAGTCCTAGGGTCAATTTGTTTGATTAAAGGTGCTCCAGCATGGCTGCAGTCAAATGACTGAAGCAAATAAAAGAATGTGTGTGTGTGTGTGTAATCTGCCACTGAGGGATGTATGGAATAACAGGAAAGATACACATAATAAATACAGACAGGGTCAGACCTCTCATCAGCTATCAACCAAATATCACCAGAATTTCAACACTTATGATGATATTCTTCAGTTTGGCCTGTGTCAGAAACAAAGGTTGCTGGAACAGAAATGAGCAAACGTAAAAGATGAGTATAAACAGGTACAATGACAGGAGCAGATGAGGTCTCTAGACCATCATCATCATCATCATCATCATCATCATCATTTAATGTCTGTTTTCCATGCTGGCATGAGTTGGACAGTTTCACAGGAGCTGCACCAGACTCCAATTGTATGTTTCAGCATGGTTTCTATGGCTCTTTCTAATGCAAACCACTTTACAGAGTGTACAAGGTGTTTTTTAAGTGGAACCAGTACCAGTACTTTCTACATAACACTAGCACCAATGCTTTTTATGTGACACCAGCATCAGTGCTTCTTACATGGCACAAGTGCCAGTGCTTTTTATGTGGTAGCAGCAGCACCAGTACCCTTCATGAATAATTATTACCAAGGTTGTTTTAGAACATCAACTCTACCACCTGTGGCAGTCATGAGATGTACCTCAGGGAAAAGCAGGAGATAACTTGTGGCAGGCACAGAGAGGGTGATCAGTGAGAGAAAGTGTGGGAAGAGATGATATTGAGAATGAGAGATGGATGGATGGATGTTAAAAGGAAGTAGTTCTAGAGACAGCTGGTCTTAAAATATTCTGTAATAATGATCTGTATGGCTGTGATAAATAAAAGGGAGCTGAGGACTGAACCTTGACAGACCACCTACCTTTACACTAAGTCCATCACTAAAAACATTGTCAACTCTCACTAAATGCATCTGTGTATATAACTTGTACAGTTCTCACAAACCATTCATTTGCTGAAAGTTCCCTTAGTTATGACCTGGTCAAAGGAATCAAAAGTCTTCTCCAAGTTAAAAGTCTTCTCCAAGTCAACAAATGCAAGGTATAGTAGTTGACTCTTAACTAAGTACTTCTGAGGTTGCTTCAATAGGAAAAGTGGCATCAGTGGTACTTATTCTAGGCTTAAAGCCAAACTGCATCTTATTTCCCAGTTTACAATGATACTTTTACACCAAACACTGACAACATTTTCCTGTATTACTTGATTAGCTATTCAGGTGCCCATCTTATATCTTATACCTAGCCAGATATTTTGAGTATCTCAGCAACTATCTCTGATGAGTCAGTAATTTTCCTTATCTTTGTCTCCTTAACTACTCTATCAATTATTGTACTGCTGTCTATTTGAATTGCTAGTTCCTCTGTTTGAACAATACAAAGTAGCATCTGTTTGCCCCACACATTTTCATCATCCATCAACCTCTCATTATAGCACTTTTATACCACATTTTTTGTGATCTACAGCAGTGCTCTGCAACCTTTTTTCATTTGTGGTACACTTATATTTTTTCAAAATTCTGTGACACACCAGGTTACACTGTGGCACACCTAGCATTGTCTCATGACACACCATTGTGCCAAGGCATACCGGTTGCAGAGCACTGATCTACAGCAATAATAAGTGTTCGTTATTTCAGATACACTTCTGCCCAATGACAGCTTGGTTCTCTTGCATACACTGTCTCACAATCTCGAACACCTCCTACTTATGATCTTTGTGATACCTAATATTTGTGAATCTCTTCCGTTTCTCTTCATTCCCAGTTAAGTATACATAATACTTAGATTCCTTCCAGATTTTCCAAGTTTGTCTCTTACTTTTAGTAACTCTATCAAGTATGTCATTCAACTACCATGTCACCCTTTGTTTGGCTGGAATCAATGGCTTGGGAACAAACTTTACTTCTGGGGTGCAAACCCAAGTACAAGATTTCAATTTTTTGCCAACAACTTTTATTGTTTTTTTAATTTATTTTTGTTTCTTCTTTTAGACGAAACCTAACTTCAAGATACTTTTTCCGATTACATTTTACACAGTTTTCTAAACCTAAGAAAAATAAGTAGGAGGTGCAATGCATCCCCAAACAATTTTAGGTGGTGTGCTGGCACCCACTGCTCCCCCTGTTCCCGGACCCATGGCTGGAACCTGCACTAGTCAGATGTCCAAACAGTAGCCCACAGCAGGTTGTCTTGTAGGAACTCCCAATTGTCATTATAAATATCTAATTCTTTCGCCTGATAGTTATATGCATCCATTAGGATTTCTTTAAACCTATAACCAACTGCATGTTCTTTTAGCCGCCATCTTCTTTTCCTATTTCCTAAGACCACCTAACTTTGAAGTGCATTCTTCACTAAGAAAGGTTTTGGTAATTACAATGTCCTATTGAATGAAACTAGTATGATCCGCTGGATGTGTAATGTCAGTGTGCATACATGACAGAGTGTAAGTACCCTGAGAGAAAAGTTGAGCATAAGAAGCATCAAATGTGCAAGAGAGATGACTATGCTGGTATGGTCATGTGTTATGTATGGATGAGGACAGCTGTATGAGGAAGTGCCACTCACTAACTGTGGAAGGAACCTGTGGAAGAGGTAGACCCAGGAAGACATGGGATGAGGTGGTGAAGCATGACCTTCGAACATTGGGCCTCACAAAGGCAATGACAGGAGACCGGGACCTTTGGAGATATGCTGGGATTGAGAAGACTGACAACTAAAGTGAGATTGCAGCTATGCATGTCCGGCCCTGTTAAGAACACTCCTGATGCATTGGGTGATATGATATGCTTGAGAAGACCTGTTGAGTCAAGCAAAACTAATATCGTAGCTGTGACCAGTGCTCCCTGACTGGAACCCATGTTGGTGGCATGCAAAAAGCACCAACCAATCATGGCCAATGCCAGTACACCGTGACTGGCTCTTGTGTCGGTGGCACATAAAAAGCATCATCTGAACGTGATCGATGCCAGGCCTGCTTGACTGGTTCCCGTGCCAGTGGCACATAAAAACCACTCTTGGAGTGGTTGGTGTTAGGAAGGGCATCCAGCTGTAGAAACATTGCCAGATCAGATTGGAGCCTGGTGCAGCTGCTGGCTCTCCAGACCTCAGTCAAACTGTCCAGCCCATGCCAGCATGGAAAATGGATGTTAAACGATGATGATGATATCCATTCTTTTTTCCTGGTGAGAATGAATATTTTCTGATTTATGTTTTCTCCAGATTGGTAGGTGATGAGATGGTAGGCTGTTTTGTTGGAGTGAGTGTTGTAAATTATTAGATTGACTGCATCACAGAACTCCGGGAGTCTTATACCTTCTTGATTGTCATATCTATATAACCTACATAAACATCATAAGCCTCAGTGATATTTAACCAAGATGGACACTGACGTCATCAGCAATAATAATGAGGTTGCTGTCATTTATTGTTGAGGAAGGGACTCAAAGAGATAGTCCTTTTGGTTATTTGGTAATCTGAGTATGGGGCATATGAGGAGATAACTATTGCTGTTGAGATGCCTAAAGCTAGTCTCATCATAATTATCTCCCATAATATTTACAACCACTTTGCTACCCACTTTATTGTTACTCACCCAGAACAAATTGTATCACTGCTCCTTTATTGCGAAGAATTTGGCCAATGGTCCTTCCTATTTTGCCTCTTGTATATAGCACACATCTACATTTCTCCACTCTAACATCTTCACAATCTCACCAGACTTACTTTTTATCTTGCCTACAGAGATGATGGCAGCCCCTAGCTTTTTTAATTGGCAAGAAGCAAGAAGCAGTGAATTTCCAGAGGTTTGTTTGTCAGCTGATGTACCTGTAAGGTAAAAAAAGCTTGTGCCATGGCTTACCAAGAACTGGAAGGGTCACACACATTGTTATGTTTGTCATTTCATTCGATATCATTCATCCAATTTACAGTGCTTTACCTCATGTACTACAATAGTACTGTTCAACAAAACCCAATGGGCTGGAGGAACTGGTTTTGCTCTAGTGTTTCAGTTTTGGCATTGTTTCTATGATTAGATGCCTGTTCTAACATCAATTACTTTACAGTACTGGGTTTAATGTTTTTCATAACACCAGTACTACAGAGGCTTTCTTGCCATTGGAAAGTTTATATAATCAATTCATCAACTGCTATATAGATATAGATTGTGCTGGATGCATTTACCATGGCACCAGGATTGCCTTGTGACTTTCAAGGCCAAAAAGCATTCATGCCTGAAAAAGCAGCAGGTAAAATATGATGGAAAGAACATTTATTCTTGCAAGAAGGATGGTAGTAGAGATAGTAACAGATGAAACAGTGTTGGGTGGGGTGGGGTGGGATGGGGATAGGTAGATGGTGGTAATGATAGAGAAGAGAGAGGAAAAGGAAAGGGAAAGTGTAGTATTAAATATTAATATGAGAAAGAAGGGCAGAGAGTTAAATATGATGGGGATAAGGGTTTAGTAGGGGGTCAGTACTGTTCCATCTTATATACCATCTTCATTATTTTACATTTGCTTTCCAGGCTGGTTATGAGATGGACAGTTCATCAGGTTCCAAGCCAATTCTTACTGGAGTTTCAGCTCTCTTGAAACGGTTGTAGGAACACATCTTACTCAGATATCTCAGTTTCAGTATGGTTTCTACTGCTGAGTATCCTTCTCAACACCATCCTTTCCACAAAGTGAGCTGGCTTCATTTTTTATTGCACCAGCACCAGAAAGACTATTATGCCCTTGGCAAGACCAAAACAGTTCTTTCAATCTCACTACTTGATTTTACATTATTTACAATTGACGGATATTTGTCCTCATCTTGTTTGTTGTTAACACAACGTTTCAGCCTTCTTCAGGTGTCTTGGGGAAATTTCGAACCTGGGTTCTCATTCCTAAGGTATCTTTCGATGTTATTATTATTATTATTATTATTATTATTATTATTATTAT
Organism: Octopus bimaculoides; assembly: GCF_046866305.1. Lineage (NCBI taxonomy): Eukaryota > Metazoa > Mollusca > Cephalopoda > Octopoda > Octopodidae > Octopus > Octopus bimaculoides. The sequence goes on along the minus strand of NC_142944.1, from coordinate 20,421,510 downwards.
TATTCAGGTCACTGCCTGGAATTGAACTTGGAATCTTGGGGTTAGTAGCCCACGCTCTTAACCACTATGCCATATGCCCGTATATAGAACTACTTGATTTATCAACTACTTTGCAGAATGTTAACTAGCTGCATTTTCATGGCACCAGCAATTGTGGGGTCACTTTGTAACTTATCACACCACATAGTTCTCTCACAACTGAGGGGGATAGTTGGTGAGAGATTGGTGATAGATAGATAGATAGATAGATAGATAAAGTCATAAATGACAGAGAAAGAGTTTGATGAAATTTTATTTAATAATAGGAAAATTCTAATATCACGGCAAATTGTTTCATAACTTAAAAGCATGTAAATAATTTAAATTATTATCAAATATAATAATATAAATTATTTAAATGCTTTTAAGTTATGAAACAATTTGTCGTGATATTAGAATTTTCTTATTGTTAAATAAAATTTCATCAAAGCATTTCTCTGTCATTTATGACTTTAATACACTCCTTATCATTTTCTTTTGTATCATACTATATATTCTATATATTTTGCAGAATAATACAGTAAGGAGTTTTGTTTATGAGTGCTACCGGATTACTTGAATCCATATATTGTGACTTAAATTTATGTGTGTGCAAGCGCGTGTATATGTATGTATATATATATATATATATATATATATATATATATATATATATATATATATATATATATATACGTGTAATTATATATGTTTGTATATGTATGTGTGTGTGTGTCTAGACGTAGGTGCAAGAACGTGTCTGTTACTCTCTCCTTGACATCGCATGATAGTTGTATGCAAATCTCACCATCACGCAAGTAGTGTCCTTCGTTTCAAGTCTTCTATGAATATTTGTCTGGCTCTCGGAAATATTACCTTACTCGGAAACAGGTGAGAGTTGTCAACAGGAAGGGCATCTGACCCTAGAAAATTTACCCTAACAAATCTCATCTGGGCCATGCGAGTATGCAAAAGCGGACGCTAAAACGATGATGATATATAGATAGATCTACATGGGTATATAATGTAAAGCATACGTATGTATGTGTGTGAGTAGGCACACGTTTAGCAACACACATCAATAACATATATATATATATATATATATATATATATATATATATGTTTACACACACACACTTATTATATAGCGTATATTGATATATCTAAATAAATGTATATATGTGTGGCAGTCCGTATGTGTACGTAAACACAGTCATTGAAACACATAATCTTTGTATGTATGCTATTACTAATCTGGGGATGAGCCAACGTTTACTTCCTAAGTCGACCTAGTAAAAATAACAATCAAAATTTATTAAATCACACAACAAACAATATTTATAAAAACAAAACGGAAAAAAAAACAATATAGATAATGGACAAAGTCCACCGTAAGAACAATAAAGATGGGATGGTCACTGCTGGAATGTCTGTGATCATACGTATCTGGATTGCTCAATTACAATTGACCTCGGGCTGAACAGCAACTAATCTGGTCAGCCAGTCTGTATGGTGTAATTATAATTACAAGATATAAATATTCATGACACTCATTGTCATATGACTTTGGGACTACTTTAGTTTTTCAGTTGTTGTTAGAAACATTCAATGACGTACTATTTCTTCTCGTCCTCTCCCTCGTTCTCATTCCCTCCCTTGTTCTCTCTTTACCTTAACTCTCTCTCTCTCTCTCTTTGTAAGTCTGTCTTTCTGTCTGCCTCCCTCTCTCTTACTATGTTGCATTTATCTTGCTTGAACTCATTGAAATAAAACACCCTCCCATCTATCTATCTATCTATCTATCTATCTATCCACATATGTATGTTCATACGTATGTAAATATTTATGAAATAAATAAACACACATATGCGTGCGAATATATTAAATATATAAAATGTGTGAGCTATTTGCATTATATAATTAAACTGCTGATATATACATATATATTTATATATATGTGTGTGTGTATGTGTGAGTGTGTCTGTGTGCGCGCGCGCGTAATGTATGTATAATTATATGTATGCGTGTGTGTATGTGTGAGTGTGTGTGCGCGTAAAATGTAAATAAAAACACGAAAGTAGATATTAATAATTAAACTAGATGAATATGGTCTAACATTGAAATTAAAAGAAACAAGCATAAACCCTAAAACAAATCGACAAGAACTACAAAAACAATAATATCAACATTCATAATACAGTGCTTTACCGAGACTATATTGCTCATAATTATTAACATACATTATATCATTATTTGATTTTGTTGTTATTATCATATATTATTTTATTATCATATTTTATTGCTATCGATATATACTATTATATATATTATATTATTATATTTATTGTAATTATTGTATTAAATTTTGTTTTTACCATGTAGTGTATTATTATTATTATTATTATTATTACTATTATGATTATTATTGTATTTTGTTAATGTTACTATATATTATGTATTTATTATTATATATCATATTCTTTTTATATTGTTGTTGATGCAGAAAAAGAAAAGCAAGGGGCGGTAGAGGCGGTGAAGGGGACAGAGTGCAGGCGTTCTTTGTTTTGGCGTATGAATACAATGTTTACAGCCTCTTGATAACAGGAGCGAATAGAGCGAAGAAGCTTCATTATTGGATAGCCATCTTGTTGATAGTCTGTCGTGTTTTCTAGTGAATGTCTTAAATGAAGTGGCAATATAAAGAAGAGCATCCGTTCGAGAAACGGCGAGCGGAGGGAGAAAAAATTAGGAAAAAATATCCCGATCGGGTTCCTGTAAGTAGAAATGAATATTTAATTTGTTTAAAGTTGTTGTTATTTTTTTTCCTCCTTTATTGTGCTTTAAACGTTGTTGTTAGTCGTCTCCCCCCTCCTTCGATGCTAACTGTATACGAAGAACTTTGTAATCAGACATTCATTTAAACCGTGGATATCTTGTATTATTAGGTTTTTTTCCTTACGTGTATAATGCCTAATTACATTATTTGACGTAATTAGTTAATTACTTAACGTGTTATATTATTTGATTTGTCCTTCCTGTCTCTTTTTTATAAAGTCATTGTATTATGAGTGTGACTTGGCTATTATTTTTAACAACTGGAGTGATCGCCTAGAGGCAGGCTTCCTGGTATCGTCAATGACTCTTAAATATTTTAAAGCATTTATATAATAACCAAGATGGAAGGAAGACAAAACGGCCTTCTAATTTATTTATAAATTAACTTTAATATATATAAATATATCTTCTTCCTCTCATGCTATTGTAATGGCTGGTTTTGTGGGAAAATACACTCAGGCAGGATTTCTACATTTTTTTTTTGTGTTAAAAATATTTTTTAAAAAAGCATTTTTCATTTTAAAATGTCCACTAATTGAAATATTATTAACACAACGACAGTAAAGCTAAGATTTGGGTTAGTTTGTCCAGTTTCAATGGATACACACACACACACATATGTATGTGTGTGTGTATCATTTGGCTGTAACGTTTAATTAATAATACAATTTTTTTTTGTGTGTGTGTATATATATATATATATATAAATCACTTATCTATGACATAATTAAATTAGAAGTATGCGTATGTGTGTAAATGCATGTATGTATATTTATACATATAGTTATATGTATAGGTATATAATCACATACCTGCATATTTAGTTTGGCAATTTATTTAATCAAAGCTTTCAGTCGACTCCAGCTTTGATTGGGGAAATGGGTAGAACGAAAACAGAAAAAATGGTGGCAGAGAGTCGAGAATGGACTGTAAGCTCTTCATTCAAATGTCCAGCTCTGATTTTACATCTTGTGTAAATTCTGTCTCCGGAATACTCAGCTACTTGTCTACCTATATCTACCTATGCTTATGCGACAAAGCCGAGTACTTAAAGATATTCACTTTGCTATCACGGGATTCCTGGTTCGGTCTCACTGTAGCATCTTGGGGAAATGTCATTTTATTTTATTTTTAATTTACCCTCAGGTCGACCCAAGACCTCGTATATGAAACTAAGTTGGTGAAAACTTGGTGGTAGTCAATCGGTTGAGCCAGGATTGGTGCGAGGTGTGTACGGAATACTCAGTTTACAACGAGCTGATGATTCATTTCATTGAATAAATGATATGATACTCGTCGTGGAAAATGACATTACATTGCTTTTTTGTTTCCATAATAAGCTAATATATTTTAAATCCGATATGGGGGAGTCAGTTCAGGTAGTTAAACCAAAAAGGTGTCGTCTCTACCTGTGTGTTACAGGGATCTGATAATCCTTTGGATAATTTTTATTGTTGCCTGGAAGATCGTATGAATTGAAAAACCTCTGAGTGATGACTGAGTGAATCGGCAGCTTTGTGTGTGTGTGTGTGAAAATACACACTCACAACAAACATATCTGTTGTTTTAAATCGTCTTTCATTTATTTTACTTTTCCTGATTAAGAATCTTTTGACAAATGAAATAATTTTGGAGGAGCTTTATGCTTCCAGTTATTCAAATTGTCTATCAATCAATTCCTACTACTGTTTAGACATCAATCTAATGCGTGATATACATATACATACATACATACATATATATTTATGTCTGTGTGTATACACACATGTGTGTGTACACACACACATATACATGAATATGTTAGTTCATTCTGTCATTACTCCGAGTTTTTAGCTTTTGTGCATTATATCTTCTAACATAGTTTATATTCTTTCATTCGATATAGATGATTCTCTCAAGTGGTTGGTATTAAAAATGGTGAAATTGATTTCATTTTTTCCAAAGGATACCACTAGACGCTATCATTGCGCGCGCTATTAGAAATTTTATGATGTGTCTGTAAACTCTCACATACTTAGAGATATTTTATGTACAAAAAAAATTATAAAATGGCATTAATTTGGGGAAGAGATGCTGCGTAATAATTTCTATCAGCAGGCAAACTTGTTTATTATATTATCTATCACTCGTGTCCTTTAAACAGAATGTAGAAAATAATAATAATAAATAAGGCCAAGGTTAAAGTGTTTTCGTCTGAAATTGTAATTAACATCTATTTGAAACTGCTTTGATTTTCCCCAGAAACAGATTTGATTTCTAAGTAGATTAAAATGTCTGCATTATATTACTTAGATTGCTAGTTTTCTTGTATATGAGTGTTTTTTTCTTTTTCTTTTAAATCTCTCCCACCCTCTCTCTCATCCGTCTGTCTCTTTCTTTCTCTCATATTGACAATCTGTCTATTGCAACTGTACTTAACTACGCACACACCTAAGTAAATGTCTGGTCTCTATAACTATCACCATTTGAACTCGTCAGTGTTAATAAATATGTTTATCATTGATTTTATATAACCATACCCTATTTTTTAAAAATATTAATCACGGTCTTCCTTGTTGAGCAAATAAATTACATGACAGGTTCCCCCCCCCCCTTTTTTTTCATTTTGTTAAAAAAGGAAATTATATACATTAATGTTTCTTTTATTTGTAGAACAAGTGTAAATTAATTTAATTTAAAATATAATTGAGTTGTGGTGTTTTACCTCAATATGTAACCACGTAAGAAAATTAGAGAAAGGAAAAAAAAGCGATGGACTTCTTTGTTCCTCGCAATTATGATTAATATAGCGTTTTTTCTTTTTTTTTAACCTATAGTGTTTTTTTTTTTATTTTAGCCAAGGTGGGTTTGGTACTGCTCAGTCTCTGACCATTTTATTTTATGGCCAGTTTTCTTTTAAATAATAAACACATCCTAGAATTACGACATAAGGAAGTGGCTTTTGTTTTGTTAACAATAACAACGTTAATTCTAAATTACTTGTTGGAATAATTCCCTTCAGTAAATTTGTCTTTAGATTTATTTATTTATTTTATTATTATTCTCATCCAATTCCTAGTTTATGACCGAATTTGAATTATTTACTTCGTTCATTCGACCCGAGTAGCCAAGATTTATGAATCTGTTTATTCTAAGATATGACGAAATACTCCCCCTCTCTCTCATTCACTCTCTCCCTCCTCACTCTCTTTTACCTCACACTTCTCGCCTCCTCCTCTTTCATGATTCTTCTGTCATTCTAGTTTTATAAAAATACATAATTCTAGATGTTTTTATTCTATCAGTGAAACTAAACCGTGCTATTTTATTGATTGCATTTTTGGAAGTGTGTCACCTCATAGGTTTTATTATTATTATTATTATACATCAATTTACGTGGCTCATTTACTGCTGCCAGTTTTTATAAGATTAATTTATTCATTATAAAATCTCATGGCATCAGTCTGTTGCTACTCCATTTAATAATTGTTGAATTATATTTGTATATATCTTGTTTCATTCGTTAGAGTGCGGTCATGCTTGGGCACTGTCGCGTAGAATTTAGTCGAACAAATCGACCCCAGTACTTACTATTTAAGCCTGGCATTTATTCTGTCAGTCCCTTTTGTCGAATTGCTGAATTACAAGGATGTAAACAAACCAGCACTTATCAAGCTATAGTGGGAGAGGGGTTTACTGGCAACCCCCCCACGTATATATATATATATATATATATATATATATATATATATATATATATATATATATATATTTATATATATGACGGGCTTGGTTCAATTTCGTGTGCCAAATCTACTCTAGGCTTTAACTCTGGGCTATAGACGACGCTTACCTAAGGTGCCATGTAGTGGGTCTGAACCTGAAACCACATGATTAGGAAGCAAGTATCTTATCAACACAGCCATGCCTCTCTGTGTGTGAATGAATGATAAGAACCTCTGACATACATACCAAACAATATCTGCTTCCTAGATAATTTATTTTCGGCAAACGATTGTTAAATTTCTTATCAAGTTTGTTTTCATGTCATTAAAGCTGATGACTGACAACCTTGCACATATTTTGGTTTTGTCAGATGGAAAGGAAAAATATATTTTTTCATCTGGAAGAATTAACTGATTATTTCCAGGAATCAGGAATTTAGCGCAACCTAATCAAAATATACATCTTAGTGATATTGCTAATGATAAAAAATTTTATGTAAATATTTTCGACTTCTCTAGCAATTATCTAATTTCATAGTGTAACATTGAAGGTAAGTGGAGTGGTAGAAAAGTCTTGATGTTCATATTTTTGGTTTAATCCTTCTACGTCGCGAGTTCAAATTATGCTTGATATAGTTGATATTGCCTCTCATCCGACATCGTTAAAATATTTAAGTCATCTACTGGAATCCATTTAAACTATATCCCCAATATTACAACATACATTTATTTATTTATTATTCAGGTGATTGTTGAAAAAGCACCGAAGGCCAGAGTGGGAGACCTTGACAAGAAGAAGTATCTGGTTCCTACAGATCTTACTGTTGGCCAGTTCTACTTCTTGATTCGCAAGAGGATCCATTTGCGACCTGAAGATGCTCTTTTTTTCTTTGTCAATAACGTAATTCCTCCAACCAGTGCTACGATGGGTTCTTTGTACCAAGTAAGCTGATTTCCTTTTTTTTTTTTTTTGTTTTTTTTCTCTTAATAAATTCCTCAAATAATTTTCTTTTTATAATTATATCTGTAAACGTTTTAGTGCCTGAAATGTGGGAGTGATAAGTTAAACACATTTCGATGTTTTCTAAATGGTTATAATTTTTTAAGGAAAAATTTGAATTCTTTTTAAGCCAATTTGGAATATTTCGTGAAATAAGACATTGCGTTATGAATGTATACATTTTGCGATTTAATTTAAGGTTTTGACTATTAATGTTTTTTTTTTCCTTTTCTTTTTAACATTTGCTTCTGTTTTAATTTTCACAGGAACACCATGAAGAAGATTTTTTCCTATATATTGCCTATAGCGATGAGAGTGTCTATGGACAGTAATTTGAAAACTTTTTTTTTAATATTCAATGTTGTTTCTTATTTATATTATCTACATTTTGTGAGTTGTTGGTTGCTTGAATCGCAGCTGATATGTAAATATAAAGCTACATGTGATAGTAACTCAACTATCACACTCAATCATTATCAGTGTAAGTGGAATCTGTTATGAATAAACTACAACTGACAACTCCATCATTGGTTGCTCCTTTTATCACTAACATTGCAGTTCTATGAAATAATGCTTGCTTTTTGCTTTATCATTAAGGAATTCTTCTTGCAAGAAATAGTTAAAAGCTTTTTATCTACTTTAAAACGGAAACAAACAAACACCCACTGAATGTTAGCTTGTTACTACATTGCAATAAATGGATATTAAGATGGTTTTGTCATGTGCTGAGTTTCTTTTCACCGTTTCTCTTATCATACTATTAAAAAAAAAAAAACGGAATGCAGTTTGAGCAAAGACAAATTGTTTTTAGCAATGTATTTGTTTCTATTTTATAAATATCTTACTTCATTATCGTCATCTTCAAAAAAAAAAGAAGAGGGGTTCTGTATTAGAACTGTTGAAATGAGATGTTTGGAACCACTGAGGAGGTTTTTTTATTCATTTTTTTCTTATGATAGGGCTTGTAGAGAAGCCTGGCCAAAATTTAACCCTTTAGCATATAAACCAATCATATCTGGCCCAAATAGTCTATCTACCTTTTTTATGTTTAGACTGACCAAATGTGGCCTCCCACATCTACTCTGCAATGTTGTTAAAATAAAGTTATCATCAATATCTCAAAGCTACAAGCTAATAATGTTATTAATTCAAAACAGTGCAAAATAAGCACTACATTTGGACCGGATAATCTGAATGCTAAAGGATTTAAGTAACAGCAGTCGTAATTAGAAAACCCTAACAACTTCAGTAAAGTGGTTTTACTCCACTTAGTAGGAACAGTGGAAATAATGGGTGCAGAAATACTAACAGATGTGTAAACTGATAAGTAGTAGCCAGACATTTGGTACACCTGCACCTGGATATACCATATTGGCGTGGTTAACAATATGTGCTACATCAAAGTGGCTTTGCAGTTAGTAATGTTATGTCTGTAAGATGGCAGTAGGAAGTTTAGAGAACTTTTATCTCTGTTGATAGCAGTTTTCTAGCAAAAGTATGATGCTATGCAGCAGCATGTTATTGGTATTCTGTAGAGAATTTAGTGTTTATTTTACATGACTATTGGTGAAACAACAGTTGTTAATGGTTTTAGTTTTCTGATGACCAATCACCTATTCTCCATATTTGTAATGGTGAGAGGGATCAGGTAGTATTTTTATCTCAAGTTGAACAAGTATTTATTGCAATAGAATTTCTATCCCAGAACACTTTTTCAATTTTGCTAGTTATACATCAACAAAACTATACATGCATACATATGTTTAGAAAGGGCTTCTTCAGTTTCCTTCTGCTAAATTTCACTCTGCTAAATTTCAGTAGAAAGCCCTTGTCCTAGCTGGCCTCCAGTAAGATCAAGTACAGGACCACATGGTTGCAGCATGAACTTAATCACACGACCATGTCTGCACTATATAACCGATACAAAACACAGCACTAGAAATATTGGTTATGTACTGGGCATTTAATGTGAACAGATGTTGCACTCTGGGTGGAAAATTTATTAAAGGAATTTTTTTTTTTTTTTTTATTGATGGAAGATGCTATCTCTAGAATTAGACTTAGTATACAAGTTTTAGAGTGGATTTCACAAATATCATGACATAGCAAGATATGGTAGTCTATATCTTGTCAAATTCCATGATAGAAAGCAGATGATGATCATAAGGTCCGCATACCTCTTAACCAAAAAAAAAAGCATCATGTCTATTTCTCAAACTGATTTCCTTTGTAAATATATTACAATGTATAAATGACATTCCTCCTTTCCCCACAACCTTTTGTTTTATACTTTTTACCATCATTCAAAAACTTAAGCGGTTTTTCTAACACAAAGTTTTTGTAGATGTGGGATGGCAAGTATTTTGTTTTATGTTGGGTGTCTTATTTTTTAAACTTCTGAATATAGAACTGTTACTAATTAATTTCATTAACAACAGCGTTTAACAATCTGTTACAGACAGCTTTGGAATTTATGAGCCAAAAATGAACAATCGGTGGAGATTAGATTTACATCATCAATTAGCTTTAAATGATGTAGTGTCTAATTTGGTGACCTAGCATTATTATTGCTAGTCATTATAATGGAGAGTACCAAAGATGATACCTTGGAAGTTTACAAATTCCACTACAGTTTGATTTTACTGTTTTAAACTGATATAAATAATATATTGTGTTGAATTTTTATTGTCAGTTTAATTGAACACTTACCAGTTTAACCTATGACAAATAATAAATACACTTCAGTGAATGTCATTAGTTATTAACATCCTGTCAGGATGTCTGCTTATCTTTCGATTTTCTGGTGTTAATAAAATATGTGCCAGTTATCATAGTAATGTGTTGTTAGTCTGTGAATTTCACTATGTCCTTGCTCTCAGGTCTGACTATCATCCAAAACAGATATCCAATATTTTCATATTTGACTGTGGCAAAGAACACACAGTAAAATTCTTAATGAAGCAGTTCACTTGCATAGAATATCTTAGAAAGGCATGGAAGCTGATATTTATTTCACCTGCAATTAGGTGACCTGTCAAAAAAAAATTATGACAGTGTTTTAAATTTTTTATGAAGTTAACTGGTGTTTTATAGGAAATTTAATATTTTCACTGTAAGGGATAATATATACATGTGTGTGTATTATCATTTAAAATACACCTTCATGCTGGCATGGGTTGGACGGTTTGACAGGACCTGGCCAGACAGAAGACTACTCTCAAGCTACTATCTCTTTTGGCAGGGTTTTTATGGCTGGATGCCCTTCCTAACACCAACCACTCTGCAGAGTATATATACAGAGTTGGCCAAAAGTCACCTGACAGTAAATCAAAACCATTTAATTCCAAGATTTATTTATGTTTAACAACTGAATGAATTTAATAAAAGCATCTAAATATGAAACATCATGAAAATTGTTCAAACTGAAGTCCTTCTTGAGCGACGCATTTTTCCATTCGAGACAATACAGAATTACAGAGAGTATTTATGGAATTTTTATTTACTGCTGGGCGACTTTTGGCCAACCTTGTGTATACACACACACACACACACACACACACTGAGATGCATAGGCATGGCTGTGTGGTAAGAAATTTGCTTCCTGGCCACATGGTTTTGGGTCTAGTCTCATTGTGTAGCACCTTGTTCAAGTTTCTTCTACTATTGCTTGCAACTGAGCAAATCTTGTGAGTGGGTTTGATTGACAGAAACCAAAAGAAACCCATCAAGTGATAGTTGGTCTTTGTTTCGAATCTTCCATGAAAACACGTCTGACCATTGAGTAAATATTACTTCACATGGAAACAGGAGAGGGTTGGCAACTGGAAGGACATCCAACTGTAGAAAATCTGTCTCAACAAATTCCAAGCATGGAAAAGTGGACATTAACGATGATATATCGTCATACATTGGCTCTAGCTCAGATTTTGAGGGAGAATGATGTAGTGTCAGTCAATCTTTCGATTGGACCAAGGAATCTGTTTCCAAAGGTTCTTCAAATTTCTGATAGTATCTGTTGGCCCCAGCTCCTGGTGGAAGTGAGATTGTCTTTGGTGACAAGACAGGATATCTGGAACTCAGAGCATGAAGTCCTCCCCCCTCCCAACTCAGTTCATAGTCTTTCAAGCTGCATGGTGATCCCACTTGTATTGATGGTGTGAAAAAAACCCAGTGTGATGCTGTAAAGTGGTTGGTGTTAAGAAGATTCATCCAGCTGTAGAAATTGTACCAAAGCATACACTGGAGCATGATATAATCCTCAGACCCACTGGGTCGTCTCAAACTATCTTAGCCATACCAGCGTGGAACGCAGGTATTAAATGATGATGGCAGAAAGCTAGAACTGATTCTGCAAGGCATCGCACCTGTTGCTCTAACAATTCTGCCCATCTACTCTTCTGGACTGGTACATTGTTTTATCCACATCACACACCCATGCATCCATCCTTCTTAAAAAGATAAAAGGCAAATCAACTTCAGCAGAATTTTGAATTCTGTGTATAGAACAACTACAAGATAATTTATCCAACACTAATGACTCGGTCAATTCTGCCTCACAAAGGTTATATATTCCTGTATATGTTTCATCATCCTCATCATCGTCGTTTAACGTCCGCTTTCCATGCTAGCATGGGTTGGACGATTTGACTGAGGACTGGTGAAACCAGATGGCTACACCAGGCTCCAATCTGATTTGGCAGAGTTTCTACAGCTGGATGCCCTTCCTAACGCCAACCACTCAGAGAGTGTAGAGGGTGCTTTTACGTGCCACAAGCACGAAGGCCAGTCAGGCAGTACTGGCAACGGCCACGCTCAAAATGGTGTTTTTTATGTGCCACCCGCACAAGAGCCAGTCCAGGGGTACTGGCAACAACCTAGCTCGAAAATCCTTACACATGCCGCGGGCACAAGTGCCATCACAATTTCACTTTCGCTTGCCCCAATAAGTCTTCGCAAGCTGAGTTTCATGTCTGATGTAGGAAACGATGTTGGCATGGGTGCCAGTCGTCGAATTTAACTTGATTTCGATTTCACTTGCCTCAACAGGTCTTCGCAAGTGGAGTTATGAAATAAAAGTTGACTCTAGCAATGTTTGAACTCAGAATGAAAGGGGTACAGAGTTATATACCTTAAAAGCATTTATTTTGTCCAGTACACTATCATTTCTATATATCCTTACACAACCTATTGTGGATAAAAATTTAGGGAACATTTATAGTATAACACTGATGTTTCTTCTCTCTATTTTACTGTGACTGTTATGGTTTTGCTTGTTTAAATTTGCTGTCTGCCATCTTTTGTCCTCGGCCCATCCAACCATTCTCTTGTATTCCTAGCTGAATCATCTTGATCTTACTCTAAACTTTTCCCTGCTAGTCTCTCCTTTTCAGAATTATTATCTGAAATATACTTGTATTTTCTTTTTTTTTTTTTTTTCTCTTTTTACCTACAAACTTTGATCTGAATTGTAGTTGCATCAGTCTCACTAGTCTGGTGGCAATGGCAACAGAGATTGGAAGGTGGAAAGCAACACTACTATTACTCCTAGTTTTCAAAAATTTCTGCATTACAAGTCTGTTTTTGCACTTTTGAATTGCAGATATATTTTAAAAAATTTGATTATTATAGCCGCAGGAGTGGCTGTGTGGTAAGCAGCTTGCTCACCCACCACATGGTTCCGGGTTCAGTCCTACTGCGTGGCACCTTGGGCAAGTGTCTTCTACTATAGCCTCAGGCCGACCAAAGCCTTGTGAGTGGATTTGGTAGATGGAGACTAAAAGAAGCATGTCATATATACAAATATGTGTTAGTGTGTCTGTGTTTGTTCCCCCACCCTCCACTATCGCTTGGCAACCGATGTTTGAGTGTTTACGTCCCCATAACTTAGTGGTTCAGCAAAAGTGACTGATAGAATAAATTCTAGGCTTACAAAGAATAAGTCCTGGGGTCAATTTGTTTGCTTAACAAACAGTGCTCCAGCATGACTGAAACAAGTAAGCAGTAAAAGATGACATCATCATCATCGTTTAACGTCCGCTTTCCATGCTAGCATGGGCTGGACGATTTGACTGAGGACTGGTGAAACCAGATGGTAACACCAGGCTCCAGTCTAATTTGGCAGAGTTTCTACAGCTGGATGTCCTTCCTAACGCCAACCACTCAGAGAGTGTAGTGGGTGCTTTTACGTGTCACCCGCACGAAAACGGCCACGCTCGTAATGGTGTCTTTTATGTGCCACCTGCACAAGCCAGTCCAGGGGCACTGGCAACGATCTCGCTTGAAAATCCTACGGGAGCCAGTCAGGCGGTACTGGTAACGGCCACGCTCAAAATGGTGCATCTCATGTGCCACCCGCACAAGAACCAGTCCAGGGGCACTGGCAACGATCTTACTTGGCTTGCCGGGTCTTCTCACGCACAGCACATTTCCAAAGGTCTCGGTCAGTAGTCATCGCCTCGGTGAGGCCCAATGTACGAAGGTCTTGCCTCACCACCTCAGCCCAGGTCTTCCTGGGCCTACCTCTTCCACGGGTTCCCTCAACTGTTAGGGTGTGGCACTTTTTCACGCAGCTATCCTCATCCATTCTCACCACTCTCTTGCACACCACAACTGATGCAAGAGAGACTATTGCGCTAATTTTTAGCCATCAAGTAGGATATTTTGAAAACAAATTGGCTGACACATCATCATTATCATCGTTTAATGTCTACCTTCCATACTGGCATGGGTGGGATGGTTTGACAAGAGCTGGCCAGGCAGTCCAGCACCAGACTTCTGTAACTGTTTTGGCAGGATTTTTACAGCTGGATGCCTTTTCTAATACCCACCACTCAACAATAGAACATTATTAGAAAAGTTTTATTGCAGCTAGTTTGGTACTGCCTTGTTTTAAGTTCAAATATTGTTGGAGATCAACTTAGCATTCGATCCTTCTCAAAACCTTGTCAATTGAAATTGAAGAAAAAGGAAAGAAACATCTCATATCTTAGAAAGTTGTTTACTTAAACTCTTAATATCGCATCCTACCCAAGATCACTTTGCCTCTATGGTAGAAACTTCATGTTTTAAAGCAAAGCAATCTAAGTTAAAACCTTCCATCAAAATTTCATGTTAATCTGTGTTCCAAACATGAGCTTGATAATTGCAAAATTATTTTTAAAATCAATTGAAACAAGGCCAGTGTATTTCAACAGAAGAATGGTAACAAAAGGGTTAAAGTGATCTAAATTATAACCTGTCAAAATTTCATGTCAATTTATGTTCCAAACACCAACTTAATGATGTCAAATTTTGGCACAAGGCCAGCAATTCCAGGGAAAGGGCTAAGTTCATTACTTTGAACCCCAGAGTTTAACTGGTACTTACTTTATTTACCTTGAAAGTTGACTTCAGCGAAATTTGAGAAAATACCAATTTAATAATAATGAAGTGGCAGAAATGATAGTGCTACAATTGGTCTAGCTTTGTTATGAGTTCAGTTTTATTCTGAAATCAATATATAAGTCTAGGTTGATTCAGCTGTCCTTGAAAAAAGATTTTAATCTTTTACAAATTAATTTCAGTAAAGGGATGTGCATCTTCATCATCATTAAATCTCCATTTTCCATGCTGAGATAGGTAGAATGGTTTGACAGGAACTGGAAAATCAGAATACTGCACCAGGTGGAAAGCAGTGCCACTTTTACTCATAGTTTTTCAAAAATATCTGCATTACAAAACTTTTATACTTTTAAATTTGTAGAGATATTTTAATATTTGACTATGTGTTCATTATAGTTAATTAGTTTCAAGAATGCGTACATGATATAAAATTTAATTTTTATCCATCTGTTTTGGCATGGTTTCTATGGTTGGATGTCCTTCCTAATGCCAACAATTTTACAGTGTACTGAGTGGTTTTACCATGGCACAAGCATCAGTGAGTCATCCAGTAATTTGCAGAAAAATACCCTCTCAATTGAGGAGTGTAGTATTGAGGGACAGAAACAGTATCTTGCATTAGAAGAGAAACATGGCCAGCTCAGGTGGAGGCAGAGGTGTATGCAGTGAAGTGGACCAGGGATTGGAGAGGGTGAGTTCAAGAGATTGCAGTAGGAGTATTGGAGTTAGAGGTGGGGAGATATAACGAGTGGGTACTGGTAGAGGGAAAGGGGATATTAAGAGGAAATGTCATGAAGGAATTTAACAGCGACATATTGTGTAGAGGTAGGTACATGAGGGAGAATGGAAGGGTTGTAAGGAAAAAAAGAAGAAAAAGTTATACTAAATCTCTATGTTCGTAAGCACTCAATATTCAAGATATTGTGCTGTTGGTAACCTTATTGACTCAGGAGTTTAAGAAATCAGAAATATGTTTTCTCTGGACTTTATTCAGTTCAATCTCATGTTCATCACATAGTCTTGCAGATGGTCTGAGTCAATGAGTATTGTGTTGGCCACGGATACTATCTTTTATTTTTTTACTTGTTTCAGTCATGCTGGAGCACTACCTTTGAGAATTTTTAGTCAATTGAAACCACCCTAGTACTTATACTTTTTTTTAAGCCCAATACTTATTCTATCAATCTCTTTGCTGAACTGCTAAGTTACAGGAATGTAAACACACCAACTCCAGTTGACAAGCATTGGTGGAGGACACACTCATATAATATATATATACATGTGATAGGCTTCTTTCAGTTTCCATTTACCAAATCCAATCACAAGACTTTTGTCAGATTGGCCAAAGCTATATTTGACAACACTTTCCCAGGATGTCATATAGTGGGACTGAACCCAAGATCATATGCTAATGGTTAGATACCAGCTGTTATTCTTTTCCACATGGAACCTAATATTCTGTAATCATCTTTAGGTTCATTAAATTGTAATATATGCTGATAGAGTATTGCTATTTCCAAACATCGAATTATTAAATTAACTGGCTGCAAGCAGTTCTCCTGTGATACTAGTCTTAAAACATTTCATATGGATACTTCAAAAAATCATTTTGGTAAATTTTTTCTCACTGTCAATGTCTTGATAATTATTGATTGCCCCTATGCTACTCCCTCCTCTACCATTCATAGTTGACTTCCATCTTCCTCTCTCAGAACTCTGTTTTGAATTTCCATACCAACAACCATATAGGTGACTTACATGTGCAGACACACTCTCTCCTAAATCACTTTGTCACTCTGTGGCTTTCTATTACATTTTCCTTTGTTACCCACTTAGATCTTTCCTCATTTTTACTCCTATTTGCTGATACTGGGACCATAACAGAATACATTTGCTACACTCTAAAGTGCCTCTGGTTGTAGAAACAAGCCAAAAATCGGACCTCAAGAGAGGTAGCCAACCTGAATAATAATTTAACTTGGGACAATGACTCATCCAATCCATGCCAGTGAGAAATTGATGGTAAAATTTACAAGAAATGTTGGATTCAATATTGTAGTTTCAAAAACAAACAAATAAATAAAGTATTCAGTAGGCATAAGTGTGGTTGTGTGATAAGAAGTTTGCTTCCAAGCCAGATTCAGTGCCCCTGCATGGCACCTTCTACTAAATACCTCAACCATTGAAGGCCTTGTGTGTGGATTTGGTAGACAGAAACTGAAAGAAGCATGTTGTGTGTGTGTATCTTTGTGTTTGTTCCCCTCCACTGTTTGACAACCGGTATTGATTTGATTATGCCCCTATAACTTACTGGTTCAGCATAAAAGACTGTAAGAGTAAAGTACCAGGCTGAAAGAAAATCATAAATAATAAACTGGGAGGTGCAGGAGTGGCTGTGTGGTAAGTTGCCTGCTCACCAACCACGTGGTTCCGGGTTCAGTCCCACTGCGTGGCACCTTGGGCAAGTGTCTTCTACTATAGTCTCAGGCCAACCAAAGCCTTGTGAGTAGATTTGGTAGACGGAAACTGAAAGAAGCCCGTCGTATATATGTGTATATATATATATATATATATATATATATATATATATATATATATGTATGTTTGTGTGTCTGTGCTTGTCCCTCCAACATCGCTTGACAACCGACGCTGGTGTGTTTACATCCCCGTGGCTTAGCAGTTCAGCAAAAAGAGACCGATATAATAAGTGCTAGGCTTACAAAGAATAAGTCTTGGAATCGATTTGATCGACTAAACTTGGTGCTCCAGCATAGCCGCATTCAAATGACTGAAACAATTAAAAGAATAATTCATTCGTTTGACTAAAACTTTTCGACTTATACAAATAAAAGGATAATGGAATGCATGATGACTAAGTAATTTGGTCAGCCAGGAGCCATAAAGTTCTAGATATGGCTATTTTATTCTTAATTCAGACAATCAATTGACCCATTTATTTTTAAAGATGATAGTGTGTTTTAAAGGAAAGGAGGAAGCTGTTTCTAGCAGTTCAAATGATTAACAACATAGGAGTTCTTGGTGCAATAATAGTTTCACCACCGCATACACATGCACACTGATAAGAAGAGGAAGACTATAGCACTTTCAGTACTTCTAAGATAGATACACTCAAATCAGATACCCAACCTGAAAGCTTGCAACAGAGTAACCCCCACTGGAAACATTTCAGGTCCAGATGATGAATTCAGTTTACCATCAAAGCACAGGAATAGTTCCTTCAAATGTGGCTGTTGGAAGGAGAGAGAGAGAATTATTGAGGTATCTCAAGGGGCAGTAATTACAGGACCAATAAGAGAAGCAATTGCCAATATAGAAGAAACAGGGTTTTTTGTTGTAGCTGTAAGGCCGGGGAGAGACTCTGATCATGGTCCATAGTCAGATTTAGGCGTTGAAATATATTGTGAAGTGGTTGGCATTTGGAAGGTCATCCAGCTGTAAAGACCATGCCAAAACTGACTTTGCTTGCGCTGGTGCTGCATAGAACACTCAGTCCAGTCTGTAGGATGATTGGTGTTAGCAAGGGCAACCAGCTGTAAAAAACCTGCCAAAACAGACACAGTAACCTGAGGTAGTCTTCTACCTGGACAGCTCCTGTCAAACTATCCAACCCATGCCAGCATAGAATACAGACATTAGATGATGATGATTTGGCTATAGATTTTAGAGGTAACCAGCTAGGAGATGGCATTTCATATTCTTCCATCTGCGACAAAGGCACCAAACTCATATGGATTGGTACACCATGGATGACAGCAGGTATGACATAATTTAACTTTTCCTGGTTTAGGCTCACTCAAAATATATAACTGAAGACTTCATGATCACAACAGGTTATAAGTGTCTTAAACAAGAAATCATTTGGGAGATCAAGGGAAGATGCACCACAGAGCAAGTGAACACCAGTGTATAACTGGTGTGTGTTTTATTAACTGGAGAGGAAGAATGGCACCATACTAGCCAGCTCCCTAATTTGCTTCAGCTCTGATAATGTCCAAATATTGTTTCCATATTTAATCATTAAGAAACCCCACTCCTGTTCTCTCCTTCAACCCTGGTAACTTTTGTTCAACTATAACAGTTAGAAAGTTTTCTTTTGGCATTTATTCCTATCACTAATGACACCTGCTAATGACCAATTTCATCATCTCTGAAATAACTCTTCCTAAATCCCTTCTTTATTTATTTTTTTACCATTTACTCTGAATTCCATACGAGTGTGTATAAGTCTCTCTCTTTCTCTCTGTCTGTCTGTCTCACTAAGTCAGATATAACTTGCAGATGCAGATCTATAATCAAAAACATTACACTTGTGACCATCTAACAATAGAGTTCAATTCAAAGGAGATCTGCCTGCTGTTTCTAGCAGTTAGTGAACATATAAAGTTTGGCTCAGTAGTGTTTTGAATACTTAACCCTTCATATATCAGTGGCACAACTGTAATGATGTGTAAACTACTTCTATACTTTTCACATTTAATGTACATCAGTGAAGTATCTCACTGAAGTGGAAAAAATCGAAAAATTGTCTCAACAGTTCACATTCATTTTTTTCTTCATCAGTCTTCTGGAAGCATAAGTTCATATCCCACTGCTGCCCTGTGTAATATTTTTGTAAGATGAATTGGTAGAAGCATTAGAATGCTAGGTAGAATACCACAGTCATTTTTTTGACAGCCTTAATTCAAATTCTACCAAGTGGGAAGAAACTCTCAAGAGAGCTGAATAACCAAAGGTCTTCAGAGAAGAATTACCACTCAGGCAAGTGTTCCTTCCCTTAACTTCTTACACTCTAAGAGGGCCAGATTGCATCCAGGTCACAACACCTGGGCATCCTCCTGCTGACATCTTCATCCAGTCTGCAATTGTATATACATAATATATATATGCATGCACACACAGATCCCTATTGACAGTCCTCATATTAAATGAAATGTTAGCATTATGGCATGCTTAGTTCTCTGTAGCTATTGAAATTGTTGAGTATATAAACAGATTGGCTGTTTGTTTCTCCGTAACTGGTTAAACAGATGTAGATGCCTCTGATGAGAATCCAATAAGATTGGAAAATCAATTAACACCGATAAACATAGTTTTTTCAGCCTATAGTGAAATAGCTAAATCACTCCCTGTTTATAAATCTACTATATAGGTTACATATATATGTAGCATTTTGGATTAATGGGTTAGGGTTAGTATGTTGATGTGTTGAGTAAAGTACTGGCATGATTTGGGCTACCTGGTGTCATCTGCAGTTGTGGTATATTTCACTAATTTATGTGGGTAAATAACATGACCACCTGAACTCTATTAGTGAGACACTTCATGTATGAATGTACCTGATATGACCCAGATTGCAAATTTGATGCAACACAATATGATGCACAGCATCCCACCCATAAGGGACAGTTGCAGGATGGGTCGAAACAACCATCATACAAAATAAAGACTAATACCAAATCCATCTTCTGTATCCTAAATCGATTATTATTATTATATATATATAAGTGAGTTTGGAGAGATATGTTATTCAGGTGGATACTGTATTAGCTCTCAGTTAAGCTCCAGTTAATGGCTAACCACACCGATCAATACCTAATGTCTGTGACAACTATTAGTGGTTAATCACTTCCTGAATATGCTGTATATAACTATAAAATAAATTTTGTGGATGTGTAAGTCTCCATACTCTTTATTATTAATATATTAATATATATATATATATATACACACACACATACATATTATGTGGTGTCTCTCCCAATCTGATGGTGGCCCTGGCTGTTAATTGAAAAGTATGGAGGTTTGGCTGTGTGTGACACTGGAGTAGAGTACTTTGAAACCGAATGCAGGAAGCTGCATGAAGAGAAAAGGAGACATCATAAACCACCTGCAGTGTTGCCCGGGCTCACTTTCAGTGCCCTTACTGCCACAAGATCTGCTGTTCTGATTTGCCTTATAGTTAATTAGGATATCTTCCAATAAACACAGTGTGCCACTGACTTAACTTTCTTCATCCATTAAAGTCCATTTTTCCATGTTAGCATTGGTGTAATGAAGAAGTATTTGAAGCAAGATTTTATTCCCTGATGCTATTCCTGTCACAAATCCTTGCATTTGTTTCTCAAGTAAGGAATGGCTTATTTCCACAAGTCTTCAAAACTATAGAGTGACTAATCACAATATCAACAAACACGGTAACCATATCACTGTTTCGCTCAAATGAAACCGTAGGATGTAGACAAGTGCGCACAGGTGCACATATACAACAGGCTTCCTACAGTTTTTGCCTACCAAATTCACCCATAAAACATTAACTGACCTGGAGCTATAATATGAGTTGCTTACCCAAGTGCCATGCAGTAGAGCTGAACTGAAAGCCATGTGGTTGTGAAGCGAACTTATTAATCACAGCTATGCTTGCCTCTATGTTTCACTATAATCAAATTTGTACACTTTTCACTCAAATTTTTAGTATGTTGGTGAAACACACAACATTGATATGTGAGTTAGTGGAATATACAATTACATATACAGTATATATGTTAAACATCTCTTACCTTTTATCTTTTGCTTGTTTTAGTCATTTGACTGTGGCCATGCTAGGGCACTACCTTAAAGGGTTTTTGTGAAACAGATCAACCCCCGGAGTTTATTTTTTAAGATTAGTACTTATTCTATCGGTCTCTTTTGCTGAATCTCTAAGTTATGGGGGCATAAGCACACCAACACCTGTTGGTCATGCAGTGGTGGGGGACAAACACAGATACAAAAACACACACACATAGATATATACATACATATATATATATATATATATGATGGGCTTCTTTCAGTTTCCATCTACCAAATCCACTCAAGGCTGTAGTAGAAGACACTAGCCCAAAGTGCCACACGGTGGGACTGAACCCGGAACCATGTGGTTCGGAAGTACACTTCTTACCACACAGCCACGGCTGCACCTATAATCTATTTCATACTATTATAATTGTTACGCTTTTATAAAACAATATTTCTGCTTTATTTATCCTTTTAACATTCAGATTATTCTATAAAATGTAAGGCTTATTTATTCACAATGTTCTGAATTAATCATGAATAATCTCAAAGCTTTGATGTTTCAATGACATGATTGTTAATTTTTTATAACAACATTGTAGGATAAGTGTGAGAGGCCAGAGCCAGCCAGTTTGAACATAGAACAAGCAAAATATTTGGGCCAGATATTGCTGGTTTAAATGTTAAAGAGTCATAAATGTTCAAAACACCACCATTTCACTACTCCTGTTTGTATTCCCTTTTTCCACTCTCCCTTAGTTTCAAACCTCCTATGAAAGATAACCATTGATGCTAGCCATATTATTTTCACACACAAATGTGAAGTTAGCTTGGATAATAGTTTAAAGTGCTGTGGAAATGATGCATTGCTGAACATGTATCATCATCATCATCATTTGTCATACATCTTCCATGCTAGTATGGGTTTGACAATACAAGAGGATTCGACGAATCAAATGACTACTTCAAACTATGATGTCTGCTTTGGCATGGTATCTACAACTGAATATACTGCAGTTAGAAATTACGTCCCTGGATCTTGAATTCAAAGTCCTGTTTAGTTTGATTCAACCTTACAGTAGCCTGTTATATATCTTTGGGTCAATGTTGAAGCCCTACTGATGTCAACTTTGCTTTTGGAGTTAGTATGGTCAGTACTTGATTTGTGTTCAGTATTATTATCCTTCAGTTTTGTTTACCAAAATGATAAGAATCAATATTAAATGCTGTCGGGAGTCAGTTTTACACTTTTATCCCTTTAGGGACAATTCAGTTGATCCATTGGGGATCAATTCAATGAGTGCCAGCTATATACTTGGAATCAATTCAATGTTCTGTACCTCTTTTTCTAAGACATACCTTGTTACAATGTTAGGAATCATTATTACGAAAGTAGTACAATGATGAACCATTTTACAAAATCTGTGGCATTTAGTTTGTGTTCTCACATTGACTTCACCTTTTCATCTTTCCAGGATCAATAAAAAGAAAATGTCAATTGGAGAACTGTGATTGGCTTTAATTAACTGGCTGGCCTTGTACTTCAGTTAAAATTTTTTTATTGATTTTCATTGATGAAAACTTCCACTTGTTTGCTATGGAATATATCTCTAGTTGCTATTGTCTAATCCTATTTCAGATTATGAACTAAGATGTTTCCAATCTACAAGGTTTTTTTTTTCCCAGAACCACATTATCTTATATGTTCTTTTCTAAGTCAACAGGATATGATTTGAGGGAGATTAGGTTACTATTCTAGCAAATCAAACATCCAAATGAGATTCTCCATAGTTGGCTTGAAGCAACAATAGCTATCAAGTTCCAGGTCACCTTTGATCAAACCAATCTATCTGCAGAGGTATCCTAGTTATGTAATTATCCTGTCTCTTTATATATTGTTCTGTGTAGCTTTCCTTCTTAAGATCAGAGTATGTAATTTCAGAGAAATCTAACTGCTATTTCTGAGACTCCCTTGTTATCTCAAATCAACTCTATTTTTAATAATTGGTTCTTATTTTTATTACTCCTGAGAGATAAAAGTCCATTGATTTACTCAACAATGTCACTGACACTAAAATCTCTGGCATTTTCACATGTGGTAAAACTAGAGGCAAGCAAACATCTGCTGATATGTTTACCAGTTTCATTGTTTACTTGTAGAAATGAGAAATGGCTTTAAAGAAAAAGATGGTAACGTGAGCTTTCTTGTTATTCTCTGTTACATTTGAATGGAAATCAATATTCGTTTATGTTTTTAACGTTTTAATTTATGACAAAGAAGATAACCCGAAGCTTTATATTCATTTATAAGTATATTAATGTCATAAAGGAAGAAAATTGATTTCAACTAAAAATTGAATTTGGCTTGGAAGATTTCATGTTGGATGACTTTGATGTTTTCCTACACTACTTGCTTATCTCCCTTTACAAATGTCACTTACTGCACTAAGCGCAACAGTAATAGTAACTTAATGTTGATTACGTCCCTTCCTTAACGATTCGCAAGTGGACACACAATCACACACACGTGCGTGTGTGTGTATATATATATATATATATATATATATATATATATATATATATATATATATATATATATAGGGTTGGCTAAAAGTCGCCCGACAGTATGTCAAAATTCCATAAATAGTTAATATTCAATTTTCTTTATTCATTTTTTTGAAAATGGTGTCGCTCAACAAGGACTTCAATGTGAACAATTTTCATGATGTTTCATATTGAGATGCTTTTATTAAATTCATTCACTTGTGAAACATAAATAAATCTTGAGAATTAAATGGTTTTGATTTACTTTCAGGTGACTTTTGCCCAACCATATATATGTATGTATGTATATGTTTATATATATATGTGTATATATATGTTCATAGAAAAACATGTAATCGTCACCAATATAGCAAGAGATTTCACCGCAAAAGGTCTAAATTAGACTCCTTAAGGATCGTTCTCCTTGGTTATATATCTAAAGTTTTAAATTTAAAAGAGAGTTTTGACGCTCATATCCATTATTATTGAAATTTATTCCTATGTCAACATTTCTGTATAAGGCTATATGTTTGACTTAAATTTGAGTCAAATATAGCCTTATACAGAAATGTTGACAGAGGAATAAATTTCAATAATAATGGATATGAGTGTCAAAACTCTCTTTTAAATTTAAAACTATGTGTATATATATATATATATATATATATATATATATATATATATGTATGTATATATATATATATATTATGATTGACCGTTGACTGAACACTATTCAATTTTTTTTCTCCGTGTTTTTCTCCTTGTCTCCGTATTCTTTCTGTTGAAGAGCGTAGCTCGAAACGTCAAAGACTTTCAGAATTCCCGAGCGTCATACTAATATATACTTTTGTTATTTACACCACCTGTCCTCGTCTGTTGTTATTATTTGTATATTCTCCCATATATATATATACATATATATATATATATATATATATATATATATATATATATATAATAATATAAATAATATATATATGCTTTTATACATATGTAGATGCACATACTTACATCTATACATATACATAAATATATATATATATATATATATATATATATATATATATATATGCATATGTGGGCACAGGACATCATGAAACATGTACAACAAAAAAGTATAAAGTACGAGTACATGGAACATGAACTATTCTTTCGAACACAGGTAGAGTAGAATAGTTAGTGGGCTGTTATGTAGATAGATGTATGTATGTATGTGTGTGGGTTTATGTATGTATGAGTATATGCACATGTATGCAAGCATATGGATATGAAAATAAACAGATCAACATACAGACGGATAGGTACATAGGTTATATGAACAGACAAGCACACATACACAAATGGACACTGAAACACATGACCATATATACACACACACTTTACTTCACACAAGGACACATATGGAGACATGTGTCCACATATATGGAGATGCACATCCATACATACAAGCACGGTACATAGTTGCAAAACACACACATACACTCAGTCATGCACACACAAGGAGACAGAGGTGCATACATATATAAACACATGCACACACACACACATATATAAAAAACATGCAAGCACATGAATATGCAGAATACATACATACAGATACACACACATACATACATATGCATACACACACATATATACATACACACACATGCATACATACATGCATGCATAGGCACATGTGCACAAACAAAAAGGAACGCAGTGTAAATAGTGGACAGAGTCAAGACTATTGAAAAGGTTGCAAGACGCAACGAAAATTTTAGGAAAATAAAAATAAGAAATAAGTGGAAATTTTACCGGTGAGTGTGTTAAATTCTAAGGCACAAAAAGAAAATGACTCTCCCCAGACACAACATGGTATTGCATTATCTCATGTATTCTTCCTTTTTAAAGATGACAATGTAATTTAAAGAAGAGCTGGTTGCTATTTCTGGTAGATTGAGCTACTATAGAGCAGAAAGAGGACATGGTGGTAGGGAATCTGTCTATGCCATTTTAAATACCATTACCAGAAAACATTTGACTCTATTCCTTAGTTAAATGAAGAATGGAGTTAACCTTTTAAGTCAGATCTGAATTAGGAGTTAAACAACAAAGAAACAAAACTATCATATTTCTTAAACAGACTGGCTGGTCAGTAGTAAAAAAAAAAATCTTAATGGCCATAAATGTGGAGGACTGATAATAGCTGTCTGACCAAATGAATTTTGCTAGTTTCTACTGTGGCTATTTTCAGAATCTAGTGGCATACCAAAACACACTGGATGGTAGAAAACTGTAACATCTTCATACAATAAAAAGCTTCATGTTGGAGCATGCTGTATGACGCTCAGCTTATGATGTATATGTCAATGTGGATGTAGAGTAATGAATTTGTGGTAGCTGTGTGATAAGAAGCTTACTTCCCAACCTCATGGTTCTGGGTTCAGTCCCACTAGATGGCACCTTGGGCAGGTGTCTTCTACTATAGCCTTGAGATGATCAAAGCCTTATGAGTGGATTTGGTAGACTGAAGTTGAAAGTAGCTCATAGTATATATGTATATGTCACTGTGTTCGTGTTTGACCTCCACCACTACTTAACAATGGTTTTGGTATGTCTACATTCCTGTAATTTAGTGATTCAGCAAAAGAGACCAATTGAATAAGTAGCAGGTTTTAAAAAATTGTGAAAGGAATAGGGTCAACTCATTTGACTAAAAATTCAAGGCTGCAGTCTAATGAGTGAAACAAGTAAAAGATTAAAGATACCACCTTTGTATCTTGACTTTTCAGCCAGGGTTATAATCCGTTCACTGACTGTCCAAGCATTTCCAATTGTTGCAGACTGCCAAAGGGATCTTGACCAAAAGTAAACTTTATCCAGACAAATGTAAAAACCTTGAAAATCAACAATCAAGAAAAAAGAAAAAATACTGTAAATTAAGCATATGTTGTGATACTATATACATACTGTATGCATTCTATACACATGTTCAGGTGTTACTTTCATTTCAAACAATGCTGCAAGAATGACATCAATAGAATATTCAAATAAAGAACATGAAATGAGATACTTACAACAGGTAAGTTTTAAAAGGTGTTCCATGTCAGCCAAATCATAGCATAAGATATACAAAAAATATAATCAGCCACCCAGAGTTTGCATTTATAACTCGAAAAAAAAAACAAAAACAAGAACAAACTTTATTGATTATTATCATTTATATGACAATAATAGTTATTTAAATCTATAATGAGTTTAAAAAGTCTAATTTGTTAAGAAATTAAGAATAATTACTATAGAAAGTTGATAACTCTGCAGTGCAATGAGAAAAAAAGAAAACAGAAATAAATAACACTCTACTGTTTTTCTACCTGCAACATCTGACAGGCTTACTATACAGTGTCAGAGGTACAACATTATTGTTACAATTGACAATAATTTAGTGAAAGGGAATATGTTTTACTAAAGAAAAACACAAGGTACAATTGGGAAGATATTTTGTTATAAACTCTTAGCTTAAATGACTCTATTTTTTTCCCTCATTTTATTTTATTTTATTACATATATAACATGCGTATGTATGATACATATACAGGGTACGGCAGAAAGGTTGCCCCGATTTTAAATGTTAATAAAAAACAAACACATGAAGGTACAAGAAAAAATTTTGTATTTCTAACAAATGCATAATGCTTTCCACTCCAGCCACGGTGCGTACTAACTGAAACAGAAAAAAAAAAAAAGAAAATAGCATTTAATGAGAACTTCATAGAAATACAGAGTTTTTTCATGCATCTTCTTGTTTATTTTTTATTAACCTTTGAAATTAGAGCAACCTTTCTGCCACAAAACCATATTAAATACTAATCCAAAACCGAATAAAACACAAGCATAAATTGAATTATGGAAACATTCTGGTAAAGATCTAATGGAATTGAGCATAATTCATATTTTTCAACTGATGACTTTAGAGCTAATTCAAAATGTCTTGAAATTTTGGGTTTGATAGAGAGGTAACAGAGGTTCTTCAAGGCCTGTGAAATCAATACAGCTGATATTCATCAGTAATATCTGTTAACTGATGTCCTCGAGAAAAAAAATTACAAATATTTGATTTTTGTGAAGAAAAGATTTGGTTAGAGATCATTGTGTCAAGGGGGCTTCAAAGAATCTGGTAAGCAATTAAGGAGAGGAACAGTGGCTGTTGCATAGTAACAGAATAGGAAAAGAGAGAAAATTGTCTTTGAATCAGCGAGTGAAATATGTTAGTTTTGATAATTAGTGGATAATCTCCCTTTACATGCTGTCGAACATGTTTGTATGTATAAAGCATCCGGAACAGGTATTCCCTTTTGGATTTTATTTGTGCTTTATAAAGAATCAGTAACTGATCAAAGCTGAAGTATTTTCTAGTACTAAAAAAAAGGCTACTACTAATAGCCAAGCTATGTAATAAATATTGAGTGGTTAGAGAAGTTAGAAAGGAGCGAAAAGCGGTATTGATTGCAAAGAGAAATATGTTAAAATACTGAAGGAAAGGAGTGGGAGATATAATAATGAAATCTGAAATATAATGGGAAGTTTCATCATCATCATCATCATCATCGTCGTCGTCGTTTAACGTCTGCTTTCCATGCTAGCCTGGGTTGGACGATTTGACTGAGTACTGGTGAAACCAGATGGCTACACCAGGCTCCAATCTGATTTGGCAGAGTTTCTACAGCTGGATGCCCTTCCTAATGCCAACCACTCAGAGAGTGTAGTGGGTGCTTTTACGTGCCACCAGCACAAAGGCCAATCAGGTGGTACTGGCAATGGCCACGCTCAAAATGGTGTATTTTATGTGCCACCCACACAAGAGCCAGTCCAGGGGCACTGGCAACGATCTCACTCGAAAGTCCTTACACATGTCGCGGGCACAAGTGCCAGAAAGGTGACGCTGGGCACAGGTGCCATCACGATTTCGCTTGCCCCAATAAGTCTTCGCAAGCTGAGTTTCGTGTCTAATGAAGGAGACAACGTTGGCATGGGTGCCAGTCATCGAATTTAACTTGATTTCGATTTCACTTGCCTCAACAGGTCTTCGCAAGTGGAGTTTCGTGTCCAATTTAACTCGATTTCGATTCACTTGCCTCAACAGGTCTTCGCAAGTGGAGTTTAGTATCCAATTTAACTTGATTTCGATTCACTTGCCTCAACAGGTCTTCGCAAGTGTAGTTTAGTGTCCAATGAATGAAGTTACGCATAAGTGGACTGGCTGAGGCCTTAGATTTAGGTCTCACTTGGCTTGCCGGGTCTTCTCACGCACAGCATATTTCCAATTGGCAGAGTTTCTACAGTTGGATGTCCCTCCCAACGCCAACCACTCAGAGAGTGTAGTGGCTGCTTTTACGTGTCACCGGCATGAAGGCCAGTCAGGCGGTACTGGCAACGGCCACGCTCAGAATGGTGTATTTTATGTGCCACCCGCACAAGAGCCAGTCCATGGGCACTGGCAATGATCTCTCTCGGAAGTCCTTACACATGCTGCGGGCACAAGTGCCAGAAAGGCAATGCTGGGCACAGGTGCCATCACGATTTCGCTTTCGCTTGCCCCAATATGTTTTTGCAAGTTGAGTTTCATGTCCAATGAAGGAGATGACGTTGGCATGGGTGCCAGTTGTCGAATTTAACTCGATTTTGATTTCACTTGCCTCAACAGGTCTTCGCAAGTGGAGTTTAGTGTCCAGTACAAAAAACTAAAGACAAATAAATCCACACGATATGGAACTCAACTAGATATTCTTACACCAGATACAATCAAAGAATTTGTTGATGTTCAATATAAAGATTTTACTTTCAATGAACTTCTCAAGATTGAGACTTCTGATTAGTGATAATACAGCAAGTCTCTGATAGATCTAGCCTTATAAGATGCACCGTTGATAGTCACTGAAGAGGGAACAGGACTAAAATTTTGGGAGAGGTCATTGGTAATGAATGCTTTGTTTATTTCTGAGATGCTTTGGTTCTTTAGATGTCAGTGGTTACCAATACATCACAGAAGATTGAGTAGACAGTCCAAAAACACAGGTGGTTGGTCAAATAAAGTAATGACTTAAGAAAATTCCTACAATTGACAAAAAAAAAAAAGGGATTCAACTTCTATCACACAAATTAACTAAATAGTTGGAAAAATTTTTGGAAAAGGCACCAATTTTGAAAAAAGTGACTACTCTCGGTGGGAGTAGTCACTTTCCTTGCACCCCCATTAGCTTTGCCACTGTCAGAGAGTAGTATATTTCTAAAGTATGTAAGATATACCTTTAGAGAAGAGAAAGATTGAAAAGTTTGGTATTTGTATGATCATTGGAGAGCAGTATTGGAAGTTAATAGATATGAAATTCCCAGGGTCTTGTAAGTCTGACATGACTGGAGATGCTTATAACACTTGGTAGTGGTAATTGACTAGAGAAAGAAAATTTTGATGAAGTAAAATGAACAGCAAATTGGAAGCATATTCCATGCAAGTATTGCTACTAAAACCATCACAGTCGAGGATTTGAAAACGGGAGCATTCTGCAATATTAGTAGAGACCAAAAAAGACTATGCTGGAATTAAGGTGTCAGTTACTCGAAGATTGTGTGATACATCTTTTGTTGTTTCATATTGCAATCTTGCAGAAATTTTGGGTAATGGAGGCAGCTTGGCCTTCCAATTGGAGGAGGTTGGTGACTTTTACCAGTTGTTTCAGACCATTCTTCATTTGTACTCTTGTGGCACCCCTGAATGTGACCTACCTACGAAGCTCATAGTATTGGCTTTGATTCTTAGGAATGTGAAGGAACATATCTAAGAGAATGATTTAGGTAATCTACTTTGTGAGAAATAAAGCAAAACTTGCAGAAAACAGCAAATGTTTTTACAAATTTCTACTTTAATCTAAGTAACCTGTTAAATGTACTTGTTAGTTTTATTTGATCTTAAGGATGTTCTCTGCAAGTCTTGAGTAATTCCTTCCCAAAAGAGGATGAGCCAGTTAGACCAACCATAGAAATCTCATACAAAGCTGTATTTCCTTGAATTCCAAAACCAAATATTCTTGCCCAAATTTTGCCCATCTTTCAGAAAATAGCAAGGGAAAGCACCTCTCTCTCCTCCATGTACTTAAGCTACTCCTCCATGAGGTTTTCGAAAAAGTTGATGAGGATAGGTGAGAGAGAAAATACAATTCTCCAGTCCTCCTATTTATCATACAGTGAAGGCATGTAACTCAGTTTACAATCATAAGGCTGTTAGTTTGATTCCTGGTAGTGTGTTATTTCCTTGGGCAAGACACTTTATTTCATGTTGCTCTAGTCCACTTAGCTGGTAAAAACGAGTAGTACCTATATTTCAAAGGGCCTTGTTACATTTTGTATCATGCTGAATCTCCCTGAGAACTAAGTTAAGGGTATACATTTCATGTCGGTGGAGTCACTAGCATGTTAATTTCATGAGAATGCTGTTCCCTTGATTAGATTGACAGAATGCCAATTTTTTCTTTATATTTATCCAACAACCTTTTTTCACAATGCCACCGGACACAGGAAAACTGCCAAATGTAGGTGGATGGGTAGAATAGACTTCACAATTTGATCTGGCTATCAGTTTGATCTGTCCTATATGTGAGGACAGCTGTTAAGCAACGTTTGGCCACAAGATGAATTTATAGATTCTACACAGGCCCTGCCTATGACAATTGTCTCTCAGCTAAAGGCATCTGAAAAAGACTGTTCAGTTACTTCAAGAATACCCTAGAATATCGTCACTAATGTTTACCTTAAATCTTCTGTGGAATGCAAAAGTTGACATTCCATAAGATATATTTCCTAACTTGC
This sequence comes from Octopus bimaculoides, assembly GCF_046866305.1. Classification (NCBI taxonomy): domain Eukaryota; kingdom Metazoa; phylum Mollusca; class Cephalopoda; order Octopoda; family Octopodidae; genus Octopus; species Octopus bimaculoides. Next base: position 20,389,605 of record NC_142944.1, on the reverse strand, counting down.
ACTGCATTATTTCATGTGTATTTTCCTTTTTAAAGATGGCAATATGATATAAGGCAATTTGACTGCTATTTCAAACAAGTTGAGAAACCACTATAAAGAGTTATTTGTTGGCCCATAGCAAAAACAAAAAAATCTCTGCAAACTAGAAATGATAAAATATCTATCTGTGCCATCCTAACTTCCATCAAAATCAGAAAATATCTGAATCCATATCTCCTTTCGTGGCTGCTCATAAAATACTCAACATTTTCCCTTATGTAGCTCTACAAAATACTGGTTTCTAAATTATCCCTTTGACCATGTACATGGATGAACATGGACGTACACAATGTACATGGATGAAGTATATGAATGTACATGTACATTATAATCCTTTCTACCATAGGTACAAGGCCTGGAATTTCGCGGGAGGTGGATAGTTGATTACATTAACCATAGTACTTGACTAATACTGATTTTATTGACTCCGGTAGCATTTGAACTCAAAACGTAATGATAGGCAAAATGCTACTAAGCATTTTGCCCGGTGTGCTAACTATTTTGTCAGCTTGCTGCCTTGTCCATGTACATTGCAATAACAACATTTTCAGAATTGTGTTAGAGACTTAATCTTGGGTGTGTTTAACACAGAACTCCATCAAAGAACGGAGCTTAAAAGAGACATGTTTGATAAAAAGTGACTGCTCATTGGTTATGAAACTATCAACTCATTTCTGGGTGAGACTAACTGCCCTACTCATAACCCTGTTTCAGTTTCTTTCATTTCTTCTGGAAGTCTGATTCAAACCAAGCTTCAAAAAGTTGGCTCAGTACAACACTGGCCAACATGGACTTAATTCTCTTGTTAATGCTTGTTATACACATTCAATTCTGAAGTGTCTACAAAACTATGATAATGTGATTCCAATATGTTCTCTTGTGTCCTACTCGAAGCAGGCAGTTCCTTAACAAACTAATTTTTGCATCAATGGTTTAAGAACCAAAGTGAACAGGATCAATGATAGAGAGCTCACTTGATGAGCATAGCATGTAATTTGAAATTGTTATAATAAGTGGTTGTTTAATCTCAGTCCCAAGAACATATCGCTGAATATAAAGCTTACCAGCATCCCAAACCAGAATTAAAACTAGCTGCAAAGTAAGACAGCTATCAGTGGCAGTGACCAAAATGTTTTAGGTTCAATCATATTGATAATAGCTAATTGTAAATTTGTTACTAACTCACTATGATGCATCACATGAGGTGAAGGTTGTCTTGAATATATATGTAATTATATATAGATATATAACATGAATAAAACTTATATTATTACAACACAATAGTATTGTTTTCATCATTATCATCATCATCATCATCATCATCATCATCATCATCATCATCATCATCATTTAATGTCTGTTTTCCATGCTCGCATGGGTTAGAAAGTTTGACTGAAACTGGTAAGCTGGAGAGTTGCACCAAGCTTCAGTCTGTTTTTGCTTGGTTTCTACGGCTGGATGCACTCCCTAATGTCAACCATTCTACAAAATGTACTGTCCACCAGACTACAGAACAGAATTTTTTTTTTCCTCCAGCTCAATGAATGCTTGAAATAGTGGATTACTCTTATCTCAGAAAATCTGTAGTTGAAACACTATGAAGTGATCAGCAGCAGTGCCCCAACATTAGGAAGAGCTAATTCTCTTCCTAATGTGCTAATACTTTTTAAGGCAGTGAGTTAGCAAAATTGTTGGAATGCCAGGTAAAACACTGAGCATCTGAATTCAAATTCCACTATGCTCTTTCATCCTTTTAGAGTCAATAAAATAGGTATCAGTTGAACACTGGGGTTGATTTAATCGACTTATCCTGCCCCAAGAACTGCTGGCCTTGTGCCAAAACTCAAAATCAATATGACAGTACTCATTCTGTTGCTTTCACAACTCAGTCAATCAATTTGATAATTCTGCAGTTGCTTCTTTCTTGAGCTTGTCTCTCTGTCTTTGTGACAGTTAATGATGACATCATGACATCATTTCGCTGGGTATGCTGTGACAGCATTTCGCAAGCCACTTCCTTGCACTTCCTGATTATTTATACACACGACTAATACCATCTCTGCTTTCAGGGACAGCTTTAAACCAATTAGGCAGATTTGTTGAAATTGGGCCCCACACCAAGAGAGGGCTCTGCACACATACTTGAGTGGAGAACACTTTGATGAATTTTTAATATATCATTGTGGAGCCACAAACTCTCAACAGTTTTTGACAGGGACTGAAGTATGACACAAAGCATGAAACATCACTCATTCAGCTTTTGCAGAGTAGAGGGCCCCATTGACTATTCTCTAATTGGGCCCTTCATTTCTTAGTACTGGCCCTGCCTACTTTGCTAAGTATTTTTAACACTGCAATAATTATACATGATGGCTCCAGTTGCTTCTGTTTTCCCTGTCTACATATCCTCAACCCTTTAACATTCGGATTTCTCTGCCAAGTGTAATGCATATTCATTCAAATTGTGTTGAATTAAACATTATCTTGTAGCTTCAAGGTTTCAATAACATGATTGTTTCTTTCTAGAATGATATTGTAGGGTAGATGTGAGAGGCCAGATGCAGACAACTTGAATATAAAATAGGTAGAATATTTTGGCTGAATATTTCTGGTTTAGTGGAGGTGCATAGCTTAGCAGTTAGGTGTTGGACTTGAGATTGTAAGATTGTTGTTTTGATTCCTGAATCAACCGATGCATTGTGTTCTTGAGCAAAACACTTCATTTCACATTGCTCCAGTCCACTCAATTGGTACAAATGAGTAATCCTGCAACAGACCAGCATCCCATCCTGGGAGGAATATATATAAGTCAGAGGAATAGGGAAACTGGCCCTGTACCCTTTACAGAGTAACGTGGACTAACCATCACTGGTTTAAATGCTAAAGCATTTATCACACTCTCAACCACTCATCCATCACTTTCAGCAGCAAGTTTTCCTTCTGGAGTAGTGTTGCTTTTTCTCTACCATTTCAACAACTTCTCAGAATGATCTTGTTGGTGTCACTAAGGGCAAGGATGTTACTGTCGTTCCATATACACATTTCCCCAGCGTTTTGTTTCACAAATAGCTTTGCAATCAGAGATATTTCACACTACTGATCCTTTCCAGGCCCATCACCAGACTTTGGTGCCTGGAGGCACTTCAGAATATTTCGGGTTGGCACAACTTTGTAATAATGCTAAAGTGGGGTTTTGAAATAAATGTTTCGCTGTAAATCTGAGGGTGCATCATTGATTAGTGAGGGGGCAGTGCCATCCGTTACACCTCTTTGGTGATCGGCATGATTCTCTCATTACTGAACATTAGTCAATCACTCACTTTCAGCTCCCTTTGTCCAATGTATATCTAATGCCTAGCTTCTCGTTGAGCTGTTTGATAATGGTTTTTGCTGGTCTTTTTCTTCCAATCTTACCTATACCTGTGTCTTAGAACCAATACTACCATTCCAACACTATGGCACCTTCCATCTAGCTGGTATCTTGTTCCAACAATAGATATGGTTTTGCAGCTGGTTGCCTCATAGAAATTCTAAGTTGTTTTCTATGTTATAGATATCTATCCCTGCCACTTTCTCAAAATACGTCATCTTGTATCTGCACATAATATATTTATTAGACAAATCTTTACCTTTTACACATTCCTTCTCCAATGTTATATCTTTTACAGAAAAAAAAAATCATTGTTTAATAGAAGAATTAAAGTGAAAAATTAGCAAAAACAGTTTATAGTTTGAACTTATCTAATGCTTACAAATATTCTTTATTAAGATTATGCTTACAGATATTCTTTATTAAGTTGACTGCTGATTTGGTTCTTAAACTTATTTTTATGATAGCTAATCCAAAATTTATGGAGTTTTTTGATAATTAAAGAACGTATCTCAATCCCACCCCATCTCTAATCATCTATCACACTATTCACTTAATGCACCTACCTTTCTGCTCCTCTGTCCCTGTGGTTCTCAACCAGTTTTTGCCTATGGACCCCTTTAATTCCTATTTTTCTCTACTGGAACTCTATAGTTGGCCACTGTATATATGTTGTGTCGACACCTCCAGACGATGAAGGAGGCTAGCCCAATACGTAGATATATAGGGAGAAGTCTAGACGTCGGAGTAGTTGAGTAGAGGTCATCTGAATGTGCGATATAACAGTGGCGATGAGGATTTCATAGCTCACACAGCCACTGTGTAGTATTGCGATATAACAATATATATTAAAAAAAATCTTACTGTATTTTCATAAATAAATATTATTAGGAATTGTATAAAATAAATTAAAATATTTTGTGCATTGTTAAAGTATAACCAATTTATTGCAGATAAATTTTAATAGCAAAATCTTAAATGGACCCACGAGGGTCATATGGACACTGGTTGAGAACCTCTGCTCTACCCTCATTCCCTTTTCTATATTCACCTTGTACTTTGACCTTACATCTCCCTCAATTTCTTTCTTGATAAGAAAGCTAGGTATTCAACTTTAGCAAAAACACCTGCTCCTTCCCCACCTATCATACTTTCAAATCCTTCAATACTATATCCCATTCAGTTGAAGGAGGAAGGGTTTTGTCTTGAGAGTACTTGGTGACCTCATCAATGTTAGTACTGTACAAAAAAAAGCACCCAGTACACTCTAGGAAGTGGCTGGAATTAGGGAAAGGCATCCAGTCGCAGAAACTATGTCAAAGTTTCCGCAGCTGGAACCTGGTACAGTCCTCTGGCTTGTCAGTTCATGCCAAACCATCTAACCCATGCCAGCATGGAAAAAGGGATGTTAAATGAAGATGATGATGATAATGATCTCATTTCTGCTAGTGTGCTTTTTTCTCTTTTGTCCTCTTTCTATATATTTTAATACTATATCCTTCTGTTCTTGATTTAAACCTCTAGCATTCAAATTACTATATCAAATGTTTTGAATTAGTCATACATTATCTCATAGATTTGACATTTTGATGATGTGATAGTTTTATTCTTAGAATGACATTGGAGGATAGGTTGCAAAGATTGGATCTAGTTAATATGAACATAAAACAGGTAGAATATTTTGACCAGATTTGGCCAGTTTAAATGCTAAAGGGTCAACCATTTTGGATCTTCATTGTATTATCTTTTTCTTTCTTAAATAGTTTACTTATTGTTTATCTTGAATGAAAAAAAAAAATGCTGAGAAAATAAGTATAAAAAAACATATATATATATATCTATAACCAAGTAACTTTATTATTCTGCACTTTATTTTCTGTTTTACAATTCTTCTTGAAAGGAGAGATGGTAATCTGTCATAGTGAAAATGACTCTAACAGTACCTTATTATATAGTCATAATTCTAACTGCAATGGACCTGTTTTGGTATCCTTTTGAGTGGTGCCTGAATGCAACCAATGATGAGGGATACGAATAGGGTACCATTACTGCAATGGAATTGGAAGAGCTTTGATTCACATAATACCTGTTCATTCTTAGCATGTTAATTATTAATACAACATCCACTAATAGATTATAGTTCCCACCAGCCCCAGTGCAATGTGCTCAAGTGAGTGTAGTGTGAGTTTGTAATGAAAGTGTTGGTATTATATGCTTTCATTTTCTGAAAATTTGAATTAGTGTTGTTTTGATGTTTTTTTGGGTTTTTTTTTAAGGAAGAAAATACAACGACAAACTACAAATGCAAACAGTATATGTTTATTATCTTAAAATAGTAAAACATATATTCTTAAACTTATTTATTTGGTCATCATTTGAATTAAAAATATAGTGATATAGTGAGAAAGTGAAAAAGTACCGTACTATAACATCTTCTCACTCTGTTTTCTCTTGTCATTACCACCACCATCATCACTATCAACATAGTTACTGCTGCCATGTCCTCCTCCTCCTCCTCCACATGATGTTGATGATGATGGTGGTGGTGGTGGTGGTGATTGGTATATCCAGTTATTGGGGTGCCACTCAAGAATTCAGCTGTTGTTGTTGTTGTCCCTGTCCTCCGTCAGAAACAAAAGAGCCATGGTACTATGTTATTCAGACTAAGATTTTTCTGTTTGTTTCTTCTTTTGCCTTCCTTCAGTCGTGTTCTGTAAAATGGTTTTGGACAGGGACTCAAGGACGGATACACGTTCCTACCAAGTGGTAGCATGGTATTTGTTCTTTGACAAACCTGTTTGTCTTGTCCTTTATGTAACTATCTCATTTTCATTATAAAAGGTGAAAGGTACCTTACTGCTGCTTTCATTGCTGAACGCATGTTTCTTTCGTCATTTCGCTTGGGTATCCTACAGTAAAGTTCTCTTGTCTCATGTAAATCAGTCTGTTTGTCACTTCTGATGATAATAATAATAATAATAATAATAATAATAATAATAATAATAATAATAATAATAATAATAATGATAATAATAAATGTATCTGTCAAGACCTGCCAAAAACTGAGCAAGTATAAAGCTCTTGAAATAGAAATTGGCAAAATGTGGAACCTGAAGTCTAAAATAATATCTGTTGTCATAGGTGCCCAAGGAATGATAGCAAAAGGGGCTGATTGCTACCTAGCTAAGATACCAGGAAAACCCAAAATGGCAGAAATTCAAAAGATAGTGCTCATGGGAACTGCCCATATCTCACGTAAAATACTGTTTATGTAATCTCAAATTTTAAAACAACCTCATAATTTTCTTATGTTTTCTTAAACAATCTCTAGAACAATACTATACGCAAAACTAAATATAAGACACCCTAGGCATAACACCAACTTGAACTTCTAACTTGTTGTCTCTTAAGGTCTCTGGGTGAGACATGGAGCCAACTTGTACAAAGCAAAACTCAAACATATGATGATGATGATAATAATAATAATAATAATAATAATAATAATAATAATAATAAAAAATAAATCATATTATCTCTGGCTGCCCAGTCCTGGCTAAGAAGGAATATATTCACAGACACGACAGAGCTGGGACCTATATACACTGGAAGCTATGCTAACACTATGGAATAACAACAGAAAAAAGATGGTATAAACACACGCCAAAAAAGGTCACAGAAAACAACCATACTCTGGGATATGCCAATACACGCAGATAGAGAAATTAAGGCCAATAGACCAGATATAGTTGTCAAAGATCATGAAGAAAAAAATGCTTTCTAATTGAGGTATCAATACCAGCAGATGACAACGTTTCTCTAAAAGAAATGGAAAAACTTTCAAAATACAAAGACCTGGAAATAGAGGTAACTCGAATGTGGAATCTAAAAACAGAAACAATTCATATCATAGTAGGTGCCTTAGGTATAATAATATTCAGACAAATACATAACAAAAACACCAGGACTTACAAATATATATAACATACAGAAAATTGCACTACTGGGCACTGCACACATCCTACGCAAAACACTTTCAATACAGTAACCATAAGAGCATCACAGCAAACCACAGCACATACCCAAGGCACACAGAGCTGTGCTCGGTAGTGAAGTGAAAGCACGTTATAAAAATAAAACTACTGAACAATAATAATAATAATAATTTTTTACTAAAGGCACAAGGCAAGGCCTGAAATTTTGGAGTAGGGGACTAGTCAATTACAGTGACCCCAGTGTTTCACTGGTACTTAATTTACTGATCCTGAAAAGATGAAAGGTAGAGTCAACCTCAATGGAATTTGAACTCAGAATATAGCGAAGGGTGAAATACCACTAAGCATTTCATCCAGCAAACAAACAGTTCTGCCAGCTTGCCGCCTTAACGATAATAATAATTATTATTATTTCAAATTTTGGCAGAAAGCCAGCAGTATTGGTGGAGGGATTGTTGATTACATCAACCTACCTAAAAAGATGTCAACTCTGACAGAACATAATGATGGACAAAACACCATTAAACACATTTTGCCCAGAATGCAAAGGTTCTGCTAACTTACCACCTTAATAATAATAATAATAATAATAATAATAATAATAATAATAATAATAATCATCATCATCATTCAACATCCGCTTTCCATGCTAGCATGGGTTGGATGATTTGAGTGAGGACTGGCGAACCAGATGGCTACACCAGACTCCAATTTGATCTGGCAGAGTTTCTACAGCTGGATGCTCTTCCTAATGCCAACCACTCAGAGAGTGTAGTGGGTGCTTTGTATGTGCCACCAGCATGAGAGCCAGTCAGGCGTTGCAATGATGATGATGATGATGATAATAATAATAATAATAATAATAATAATAATAATAATAATAATAATAATAATAATAATCCTTTCTACTATAGGCACAAGGCCTGAAATTGTTGGGGGAGGGGACAAGTCAATTACATCAACCCCAGTGTTCCACTGGTACTTAATTTATCAATCCCGAAGGAATGAAAAGCAAAGCTGACCTTGATGGAATATGAACTCAGAATGTAAAGAGGGACAAAATGCCACTAAGCATTTTGCCCAGTGTGCTAATGATTCTTATTTCTTTATTGCCCACAAGGGGTTACACACCTAGGAGACAAACGGATTAAGTTGATTACATTGATCCCAGTGCGTAACTGGTACTTAATTTATTGATCCTGAAAGGATGAAAGGCAAAGTGGACTTCAGCGGAATTTGAACTCAGAACGTAGCAACAGATGAAATACCACTAACAATTCTGCCAGCTCGCTGCTTTAATAATAATAATAATAATAATAATAATAATAATCATCATCATCATCATCATGATAATAACTGTTTCTGGTACTAAGCCAGCGTTTTAGTGGGAAAGGACAGTTGATGATACCAACCCTGGTACTTGACTAGTACTTTTTTTCATCAACATCTACAGACACAAAGTATTTCTTTTTGCTGGTCTTGCTCCTGTTTTGTTGTTTCAGTTATAAAAGAACATGAAAGAGTTCTTGAAATCTTGCCACAGACCTCCAAACACAAACGTTTTATTCTCTACTTTGTTTTTATGTGGTAATTTGAAGTAATTCTATGGTGAAAATGAGTGGATTGAATTTTAAAAAATTGACATTAAAAACTGAAATTGAAAAAAAAATAGTTGAAACATTAAAAGTGAATTCAAATAGAAAAATGAATAAAAGAAGGAAATAGCAATTTTCCGCCATATTATCACTATTCAAGCAGAGTAGGCACTTTCATCTGCCTTCATTTTGAAGTAATTTATGTATTTAAGATAATATAACAATTGAGATTAATTCTGTAGCATTCAGATTACTCTGTCTATTGTAAAAGGGTAAAGGGTAAAGACCCCCTTCAGTCATGGATGACCATAGGATTGCACCTAGAAGTTCCCCTCCGAGGCACAAGTGTGAGCAAGGTCATTTATGGAAGACCAGCAGTCACCCATGCATACCAACTTCTCCTCTCCATGCCACCAGTGTTATCCAAGGGAAAGGCAAAGGCTGATACAGCTTGGCACCAGTGATATCACAATACATTTCTGCAGCTGAATGAATTGGAGCAATGTGAAATAAAGTGTCTTGCCCAAGAACGTAACATACAGCTGGATCCAAGAATTGAACTTACTACCTCATGATAGTGAGCCCCACGCTCTAACCACTGAGCCATGTATCTCCACACATTGTCAAATGTAATGTTTAAGTATTCACATTGTTTTTAATTAATCCTACATTATTTCATACGTTCAAGGTTTTGATGATGTGATTGTTTGTTTTTTAGAATGATATTGTAGGGTAAGCGTGAGAGGCCAGTTCTGGTTAGTTTGAACATAAAACAGGTAGAATATTTGCCAGATACAATGCTTACTTTAATATAAAACACATAGAATATATGGGCAGGATATGGTCAGTTTAAATGCTAAAGGGTTAAACTAATAGGCATTAAGGTAGAGTTTTGAGACATCATCATCATCATTTAGCATCTGTTTTCCATGCTGGTATGGGTTAGACAGTAGGATAAGTCATGGCAAAGGTAGAGCAAACCCCTAAGTCTTTACTTTGTTCTAAAAATCAGTTTATTATCTAGAGCCCCAAATATGGACTATATCAGATATTAAGCTGATAAGAACAGAAGCAAATAAAACCATTTGCAAATATTTGTGATTCTAATGTTCTGGAGATAAAGATGAACCATCTTTTTTCTCTAAACACTTATAGATACTGAGCGTTTTTAACGCTTTAGCATTTAGATCTCTATCAATTGCAATGCTTATTTATTCATATTGTTTTCAACTAATCGTGTATTATCTTGTATCTAAGAGATTTCAATGATGTGATTGTTTAGTTGTAGAATGACATTGTAGGGTAGGTGTGAGAGGCCACATCTTGTTAGTTTGAACACAATACAGGTAAAATATTTGGGACCAGATATGGCTGGTTTAAATGCTAAAGGGTTAATGCTGAAATTGTACCAGACCAAGAAAAATATTGTGATATTGTGGAAGAATGAAGGGAAGCAAAGTGGGAAAAGAGACAGTTGGGACCAGAAGCTAGATGAAGTGACTTCACATCAAGAAGCAAGGTGTTCGAAACAATCTCTTTCTTTGCTGGGGCATCAAGCACAATAGATGTGTTGAAGGGATCATTTTAGGGGAGTAGTTCTTTTCTGGCCAGAAGCACATGTTTGAGTATGATTATTGAGTTCTGCTGGCGCTCGTGTCTCAAAGTTTGGATATACTGTTGCTGATTGCATCTCATGGTAAGAGCAACCATATTTTTGTCTTATAACTACAAATATAGAAATTATCTGGAATTAGAAATTGACTGGAATTATTTAAATTATTTTTATAATTACTTAAGCTAATTTTACAAATCTTCTCTGTAGTTTAATCAGTTTTTTCTCTTTAGCAAATCTATTAGTTTTGGTATTTTTTTACTTTTACATGGAGTTAAATAATGGTTTCGTGTTTACAATCTCAAAAAGTCTTTCAAACTTTCCATAAGACTAGACTTTATTAAGTCTCAAACCAAGATGTTAATTTAAAATGTATGAGAGTAGATTATGAGATATTTTTCTGGTTTATTGATATTATTTTATGGTGATCCATCCTTCAGAGCAGAAATGTTAAGACCACTCCCTCTGATGAAGAGGATTGGCCTACAAGAGTCTTGTGCTGATGCCATGTAAAAAGCACTTGAGCCAGCATCACATAAAAGTGCTCATGCTGGTGCCACATTAAAAGCACCCACCACACACTGTAAAGTGATTGGCATTAGAAAGGGTATCTAGCCAGAGAAACTAGGCTGAATCAGACTGGAACCTAGTGCAGCTCTTCAGCTTGCCAGCTCTGGTCAAACCGTCCAACCCATATCATTGTGGAAAATGGACGTTAAAGGATGAAGATGATGATGATGATGATGATGAGTATTTCAAATTGTTAAGCAGAAGTAGTCTTTTTCCTTTTTGATGTTATATCATTGCAGTTTGATGTTATAAACATGGAACATAAATACCTATAAATAAATGAAGAAAATAAAGAAAAATAATTCAAAAGTAGTTTAATGTGCAACTCAACAATTTTTTTTTTGTTTTTACTTGAATTACTTTGTAGCTCATCTTCATTTTTTTTCTTTATTGTAATAAACAGGTCACACCAAATATATTTTACATTTGTGATTTGTACTAATTTAAATGTTAGTAACAGAAAATATATTTTAGTACTTTCACAACATGTAAAAACAATCAACTAATACTTGTATTAAATTACTTTTTTCTAATTTGAATAACAGTGATCACCAAATATATCTGAGGTGTTTAGAATCATATTGATTTGTAAACAGTGATCTGGTAATTGATTAACAAAAAAGGTTGCTGCTGTAAATAAGACAAAAATGAACACTTATGTATTTTTGCAACATAAATAATGATATTGAAATAAAATAATTACAACAATATAAATATAATTTCATTTAAAAACACCACCATTCAACATAGAATTAATTCCTTTTTGTCAGATCATTTAAACAATGTACATTTTCATATTTTTACTTTGTAAAACTCAAAATAAAACTAAAATTGTGAATTTACTAAGGGATTGATATTTTATGACAAATAATATATTTTGTGATATATATTATGTGCATGTGAATGAGTTTGTATGTGTAGTGTATTTGTGATTGTGTTGTAGATGTGATTGTGTTTGTATATGTGTGGGTATGTAAGGTTTAAGATTATAAGATAAAGAAAACCATAGGAGAATAATAAAATATAGTCAATGACAGGTATGTATCAAAGGAACAGTTTCCTCAAAATAAATAAATAAAAATCAATTCAGGTAAAAATAATACTCCTCTAAGAACAGATTTTTATGCAACATTAAAATCTAAAATGATATAATTTTTCTTTGAAATATAAACAAAATATGCTTACATTGTCATTACATATATATATATATATATATATATATATATATATATTAACCAATCCTTAGAATAGTGTATTTCTATTTTAAAAATGAAAATAAATCATGTTAAAAAATAGAAGCATTTCTTTTGTTTCATACAAAACAACTTGTATAGAGAGTAAAGTAACATACCCAGAGGAAAAACCATTTTTGTAAAATATTATGAAAATTCTAATATCATATATGAATAATTACCTGAATTTATTCAAGTATTGTAAAGTTTAGTATTAATGATATATATATATATATATATACACACACACACACACACACACACACACATCATGTATATATACATATATGCCAGTATACATACGTATATACATACATGCATACTTATAAACATATGTATTTTGAAGAGATAACTGTAAGTAAAGTAATTGCATTTAGTATTAAAGTTTCCTTAAACTCTGATAATTTTCTTAATTTTTGATAGACACAAGAAAAATTGAAGATTCTAAAACCATGATTTATCTAGTATTTTGAATAATAAATTACCAGGACTTTAATTCTGAAATTCAATTTAGCCATATTTTGAACATCTTACAATTAGTATCAAGGATTTACTGGAAAATCAATTAAAAATTATTACTTCTTAAACAAGGAACATTAAAAACTAGCTTACATGTTAGAAAAAGTCTATACCCCTTTTCATATTTCAGTGGTTTTAATTTTTACATTAGATGTATAGTGGACATCAGAGCATGTCTGTAGCCATAGTTTCAAGATTTGCTAAGTTCAAGCAAGAGTTAGTGATTCAAGAAGCTTCAGCAACCTTTTGTCTGTATATCTCTCTTACATTTTGGATATAGCATTGTCTATTGAATTTAGCATTGAGGCTGAACATTTGAATATGTTCCTCTAAGTTTCCAAAGAACTATTGCCCTTTAACTCCTCAATTCTAAATATAGACACACACACACACACACACACACACACAGAGGAATGCATGCAACTATACATACATATATGTGTATTTATGCATATATATATATGTATGTGTGTGTTTGTGTGTGTGTGTGTGTGTGTGTGTGTATCTGAGTGATGTGATGTGATGAGAACCACTATACCTTTTTTTGATGGTTGAAACTCAATACGGTTTTGATTCCTTTGTCTTTAGTGCCAAAACTTTTGGCATTACCAATACAATGTCAGCAGCTTTGATCAAGAACGATCATGTGATCGTGAGTGCAACACCCTAATCACTAGGTCACAATACCTTCACATAAAGGAGAGTTAAGTTTAAATAAACTTGCAGAGTCTAAGAGGAACTGAATCACTTGCTTTGCTGAGAAGTAGGTTTTTATAATCTTGTGACATGTTTCTATATCAGCAGCAATGATTTGTATCTGCTATGCTTTATGAGGATCCCTTGTGAATTACGAACTTGGATAGCATCATGATTCGCATCACTTTATACAGTATATTGCTACCATATCATTTCTTGGATTACTGAACAAAAATTTCACAGGGACAGCAACACTGCCACATGTAAAAACAGGATCATTAAAATGGTATTGACTTAAAGAACAGCAACTCCTGACCAACACACACACACATGTACATTATTTAGTAGCAAAGTTTCTTTACCACTTGTAAAATTTGAAATGCACAATTTATGTTATTTTTTAACATAACCTTGATGACATGCAAAATACTCAAAACATGTGCTAATATGGCCTTAGAAACCACGTTTTTGCATCACGCAATTTAATAGGATCTTCTTTTTAATTCTATGCAACCATGTCAAAACATTATGGGTCTCACAGGTAACGGTCTTCTTTTTTTAATTTGTAACATAAAATAATAATAGTAATTAATTTGAAATAATTTGTATGTATCTGTATGAACATTGTGTATGAATACATGACACACGTTAACAGATATAAAGACATTATATACACAAATATATATGTTAATGTATGTATATATATGTTTATGTAAGTATATATGTTTATGTATATATGTTTATGTATATATGTTTATGTGTTGGATGTGTAATGTCAATGTGAATACCCGTCAAAGTGTAAGTATCTTGAGAGAAAAGCTGAACATTAGAAGCATCAGTTGTGGCGTGCAAGAGAGACGATTGCGCTGGTATGGACATGTGGTGAGAATGGAGGAGGATAGCTGCGTGAAAAAGTGCCACACCCTAACAGTTGAGGGAACCCGTGGAAGAGGTAGGCCCAGGAAGACCTGGGCTGAGGTGGTGAGGCAAGACCTTCGTACATTGGGCCTCACCGAGGCGATGACTACTGACCGAGACCTTTGGAAATGTGCTGTACGTGAGAAGACCCGGCAAGCCAAGTAAGATCGTTGCCAGTGCCCCTGGACTGGTTCTTGTGCGGGTGGCACATGAGATGCACCATTTTGAGCGTGGCCGTTGCCAGTACCGCCTGACTGGCTCCCGTAGGATTTTCGAGCGAGATCGTTGCCAGTGCCTCTGGACTGGCTTGTGCGGGTGGCACATAAAAGACACCATTTCGAGCGTGGCCGTTTTCGTGCGGGTGACACGTAAAAGCACCCACTACACTCTCTGAGTGGTTGGCGTTAGGAAGGGCATCCAGCTGTAGAAACTCTGCCAAATCAGACTGGAGCCTGGTGTTGCCATCCGGTTTCACCAGTCCTCAGTCAAATCGTCCAACCCATGCTAGCATGGAAAGCGGACGTTAAACGATGATGATGATGATGATGATGATATACATATATGTATATATATATATATATATATATATATATATATATATATATATATATATATATATGTAATGTTGGTATATAGATATATAGATATATGTATGTAATGTTGGTATATAGATATATTGATATATATATATGCATATACATATATATATATATATATATATATATATATATATATATATATATATATATATATATATATATATATATATACACACATATATATATACACACATATATATATATACACATATATATATATACATATATATATATGTACATACATATACATATATATATATGTACATACATATACATATATATATATATATATATATATATATATATATATATATATGTATATGTATGTACATATATATATATGTATATATATATATATGTGTATATATATATATGTGTGTGTATATATATATGTGTGTATATATATATATATATATATATATATATATATATATATATAAATGTATATGCATATATATATATCTATATATCTATATACCAACATTACATACATATATACATACATTCATGTATGTAAATTCTATACACACACACACATATATGAAGGTATTTCTAATAAATTAAGAAAGAACATATAGCTCTAACAACAGAAGAATCTCAATTGCAACCTAGCAAGGTTTTGTCAGCTGTCAGAACACACATGTTTTCTCAATCAGTATCCAAAATAAATCTTCGGTGTTGTAGATTAATTAAATTGTGCATGAAGAGAATTTTGAAACAGAATACAAGGCTGAACAGGAGAGAAGAATTATAGAGTATTCATTATTTTTGTAAGAAAGTATTTCTAATTTTGCTTCAAAACAATTTTTGGATTATAGTCTCAAAGTACAATATGCAGTTTTAAACAGAGGAACATGATGGTTAAAGTCTAGTTGCCTCTCATCAACCATCAGTACACATTTCTTCAAGACTTATAGCTCCAATTATTCTTCAAGACTTATAGCTCCAATTATTCTTTAAGGCTTATAGTTCCAATTATACACTTTCTTAAACAGAACAAATTTATGTACTCTTTGGTTTATTTCATGATTTTTCAACATATACAGAGTTACACACACATTGCATGTATAAACATATATGTGCATATCAGGTATGTACGTAATCATATGTTCACACACGCACGCGCGCGCGCACACACACACACACACACACACACACACACACACACACACACACACACACACACACACACACACTGAAGGATTAAAATTAATCAAAGGACATACTATGTCTACCTGCTGGAAATAACAGCCAAAACTCTTACTTAAATCACCAAAATATAATAACTATAATAACTACAGAAATCAACCAACCAAAGGCAAAATGGCTAAAGCAATCTCTCAGCATACATTCAAATATTTGGACTCATAGGAGTGGTTTCTGGACTGGCATAATAGTCAAACCTTCCTCAGCATGTGTTATCATGATAGAGAGCCCCAACCCATTGTGTTGCACTGCAACTGATATATATATATATATATATATATATGGTTAAATCTCTCCTGTAACTTGAGTATGGCTGACTAACTGAATTGGTGTTTGAAGTGACTGGACTGTTTACTGACACATGTACCTCTAGTGTAATTCTCAGGCAGAATCAATGTGGCAAGCGTGACAAGGGTGTGGACCTTTGAATTACAAGTACATTCTATTCAACAGGTATCTGTCTACACAGGCTTTGTTTTTCCCAAAAACCCACTCTCATGACTTGGGTCAACCCTGTGGTTAATGGTTGAGGCACGTGCTCAAGGTGTCACACAAGGAGATCAAGCCTTGGTTTTCATGGCTGCAAACTGAATGTTTAATGACTTAGTCATGCCTATCTACACACACACACACACACACATACACACACTCTTTCTCTCTCTCTCTCTCTCTCTCTCTCTCTCCCTCTCCCTCTTTTTTTATCCATTTCTTTCTCTCTCTCTCAGATAAATTTTCCAGAAATGCAATAGAACTTACCAGTAAGAGTCACTTACTGTGTGTGTGTGTGGGGGGGGGGACACACGTGTGTGTGAGTGTGTGTGTATGTGCGTGTGTGTATGTGTGTGTGTGTTAAATAAGGATAAAAAAATTTAAATTATAGTTCCTAACCACTTTAATATGAATTTGTGTTCATCCTTATTTCTCCAACATTTGCTCTGTAGTTCATAAACTGGTAATACTGTTCAGTATAGAACTTACTTAACAACTCTATAGGAATCACACTGGATAATGATACTCTATGTGTAGCTCCAACCATAACAGTAGCAGTTGTACAATCTCTAGTACATATACAGAGTTCATCAAAATAATGTATACACACTTCAGGAAAAGGAAAATCTGTATAAATATTTAACTTGTATAATAAGTACCTCTATAAATCTTTTGATGTTTTATCAAATTGCGATAACACTCACTAAATAAATTGCAATAATACTGAATTAAAATATTCATATAGATTTTTCCTTTCTTGAAGTGTGTATACATGTTTGGGGTGGACTCTGTATGCATATATATATATATATATATATATATATATATAAGGAAAATAGGGCAAAGTAGAAAATGCTAAAAGAATTTTATCATGAAGAACATTTTAGTACTGGTTTCAGTCTTTGAGACTTTTTCAACTTAGAGGAAAGCATGAAAACAATTAGATTGTGGAAAAATTAAATGAAATGTTTTTTTTTAAAATATTTCCATAGTTTTCAAATAGGTGGGACATTTTCCTTTTTTCTGTCTCTCTCTCTCTCTTTTACTTTTGTGAAGGCTCGGTAGGTAGGTAGGTAGTAGATCTGAAGAAATATGAAGGATATATATATGTATGTGTGTGTGTGTGTGTATTTATACATGTACATATATATATATGTGTGTGTGTATATATATATACGTATGTTTGTATATATGTATTCATATATATATATATATATGTGTGTATATATGTATGCATATGTATATATATGTATGTATATATGTTTTCATATATGTATATATATGTATGTATATGTACATATATGTATGTATATATATATATATGTATATATGTATTCATATATATATGTATACATATGTATGTATATATATGTATATGTATATGTATATATATATATATATATATATATATATATATATATATATATATATATGTGTGTATGTATATATATATTTACATATACTTATATGTATGTATATATATATGTGTGTGTATGTATGTATATGTGTGTATATATATATATATATATATATATATATATGCATATATGTGTATGTGAATACATTTAAATATTTTATTTTGAAGAATATCTACATTATATAAAAAAATTGAATGTATCATTTATTTTTTTTTTTTTCCTAATTATAAAGCAATGAAAATATTTTAAATGTAAAGAATCAAACTTTGGACAATACACTTCGGGAGAAAATAATGTTTTCAGGTAAATTCAATGATCTGAAAAGAATGAATGTGTGTATTTACAAATACATTTTTTTTTCTTCTTTTTTTTTATTACAATTCAGTGATTGTAATATACAGCATGATAATGTTATTATTAAATTTTTAATGTTTGTGTGTTTAACTATAAATTATAATTTTAATTTATATAATCAATTAAGTTGTTTTTTAGTTGTATTAATTAAATTTGTCCCAATTTGAAATTTTAGAAGGAAAAAAGTAAAGAAAAAATGTTACTGTAATAGAAATTCAGTTGTTTTTAAAAACATTTATAAATATAAAAGACGTACTCACAAATCATGGACAATCCCTCTGAAATATCTAGAAATTGTCTTAAAATTTGATAGTTTTTTTTTTATAATTTGTTTTCCTTCAAGCTGAAATTTGAAACTAATCTTTTGCTTTATAAACACATAAAATGTTATCATTAGCACAAATTTCTCTGTAATCTTCGATAATAAACAGAAGCATCACCACTTTCATTAAAATTTATCCTCACAAAAACAAACAAATTAATAAACAAAAAAAAAAAAAAGAAAGAGCAACATCAACAGCTCAAGTTCTGATCACTTGTTATCCATTTATAAGGCACATCATATACTGAGTGCCAATTGACTATGAAACAACATTTCAAAGATGTTGCACCCATTACAGTCATTCACATAAGACCACTTTGAAGAAAAATACTTTCTCTACCAGTTTACTAACATCTTTCAGCTATTATCTTTCTGTTGAGGTGTTGAGCATTCTGTCAATTTGACTGATATCACAATAGCCTCTGTTTCCCAAGAACTATTTAAAAACACTTTAATGTAACTCGACTCAATGAAGTACCTTTTCTGCTTTTCCTTCTTCATTGTATAACTAGAAAGATAAATTTCCAGGAAGCAAAAGATAGGGGCAGAAGTTTCATCTTTCATTTTCCCTTTTCATAAACTTATCTCTGTTGAACCCACTCTTTGTTCATATATTATGTTTGTTTGTTTTTTAATCAGGTATTAACTAACAACAACCAACCTGCAACAATTCAAATTAAAGTCATTTAGCCATCTTGATCTTTCCATTGTACAGAAGAAGCGCAAGGACGGCAAAAGCAATCACTTTTGTAACTCTAGTGTTGGTATGTGTTTGATCAAGCTCAGAGGGAAATTAAGCAAAACCAAAACATGATAAAATAAGTTAAATCCAGATTCCTGGGAGACTAAATGTATTTTATTCAGCATACAATCATCTCTTCTGCTTTTCCCTAATTTCTATTCTATTCAGACCAACTTTATTACTTTCTCTTATTAATATTTTCAGTTAAATAGACTAACTTACATTCATTAATGGTCTTCAAATACTTTTGAGCTGTGTTCCTCACTTATCTAATACTTGTCTAAATTTCTGGTTTTATACCCTCTCCACCTAAATATTAACCCCTCAGCATTCTTTCAGCTGATTATCAGATATTATTATTAGAACTGCTTGCTATTTCAACCAACAGGACAAAAGTATTCAAATATTTGTTGTAATGAGTATTATGTAACAGAAACAAAGGCCTTTCTTTTTATAGATGCCAGCATCTTTCAATGTTAGTCAATAAACATTAAATAAAAGGGAGACATTTATTTTTAATTTATCACTTTTACATGTTTAATTTATCACTTTCAAGAAATCTTAGCCTTAATATTCTAATATATCAATCTGGTCCTCCGATCGTTAACACTTTTCAACCAATAGCCTGGTACGACACTGCTTCCTCCCACTATAACCAAATTGCTCTTCTTCCTTTGAACTTGATGGTTCTATACTATAGTTTCATAGTTTCATAAATCTACTTGTATTTATTTTATACTCTAGAAATGCAGTTGTCTCAACACTCCAAATATTGCATTCCTTTGCAATCCCTTTCTTCAGTTGATATTTTTGCCTCAAGCACAGTCATATAAGAATTCAAAGTGAACAATAACTATAGTAATTTCTTCACTTCACCTGCTTCTGTCTAGTGGAGCATGAAAAGGAAGGAAGGAAGGAAAGAAGGAAGGATGGATGGTTGTTTGGTTAATTGGTTGGATGAATGGATGTGTGTGTGTGTGTGTGTGTGTGTGTGTGTGTGTGTGTGTGTGTTGTATAGAAAGCATAACTGTGTTCTAGTTTTGTCTTTTTAATTAAAGCTTTTTGTTGTTTCATATTTTTGGTATCGGTTTCTTGTTCTTTGTTTGGAGAAGTCAAGTTCCCAAATTATCCATCATCCACATTTTTAGACCTTCACAGACTTACCTTCAAGATGAAGTGATATTAGTGTGTATTGTTGCCTCTTATATATGATTGTTGAATACATTAGAACAAGAATTTGAACTTCTGACCATTACATTTATATGCCTTCAGTCAGGTATTTATTCTTTGCTTGTGATTACTATATGTTATCTTATGATTTTTATCTTTTATTTGTTCCAGTCATTGGACTGTGGCCATGCTGGAGCACTGCCTTGAAGTGTTTTAGTTGAATGAATCAAACCACAGTACTTATCATTTTTGAAGTCTGGTACTTATTATAGTGGACTCTTTTGCTGTACTGCTAGCGACAGGGATGTAAACAAACCAACACTGATTGTCGAGTGGTTGTGGGGGATGAACACAGACACAAATACACACACACACACACACACACACACAAATACACACACACACACACGATGGGCTTCTTTTAGTTTCTGTCTACCAAATTCAATCGCAAGGTTGATCAGATGCTATAGAAGGAGATGCTTGCCCAAGGTACCACACAATGGGGCTGAACCTGGAACCATGTGGTTGGGAGGCAAGCTTCTTACCACACTGCTACACTACTGGTCTCCCACCATCCTCTTACAACAAAGAGGCAACAATATATGCTTATATCACTTTCATGAAGATGAGATTATGAGGGTTCCGAAACAACAATGAGGGTGTTTAAGAACTTTGTTGCTCCAAACAAACTGCTTAGAACTAATATAAAACTTTGAGAAAAGCCTTGATAAAAATGATAAAATATAAATACATTCATGTTTTAAATACATGCCTAAAAGAAAAAAAATTGCTCCTCTTATATACAATATACATATATATTATGTATACACACACATACATACGCACACATATGTATATACACACATACACACACACGTGTATATATATATATATATATATATGTGCATGTGTGTGAATGTATACATGTATATATGTAGACACACATACTCACACTCTCAGAAACAAACACACACACATGCACACACATGCACACGCACACACACAATCAATGTAAATGTACATTTGGAGGTCAACGATAAGGGTAGAACACTCAAAATATACACCTCTAGGAAAATTGTTTTACAGTTTCTGTGGTACAGTAATAAAAAGATTAAGATTCATAAACTCAGAAATATGAAGTTTAATGGGAAAGATTAAAAAAGAAAAAAAAATTATTATATTTCCAACATGACATATTTAAAAGAAGAGCTGTTCTCTACTTGTTCAAATACACTCAAGCACTCAGATATTGTCATACATAAGGAAGTATATATATCATAGCCCTGACTAAATATCTTCAGATCATTACTACTATTAATATGCAGTCATTCTCTCTCTCTCATTACTGACGTCATCTTCTAAATTACGATCTAAATATTGTTGCTGTTTAGCCCAAGGCCAATCTTACCTAATAAAACCTCAAATGAAAGGCATACTAACTATATTATTGATTGCATCCTATCTTAATGTAAGATAGTAGGGTATGATTTTAGAGAGATTTGGTTGCTTTATCTATCTCTCTCTCTCTCTCTCTCTATATATATATATATATATATATATACATATATATGGTTGATTAGCTGTGTAGAGTTCACTGTCTTTGGCTTGCTGACTATGCAAACTGTCAGAATTGTTAGCACAACAGACAACATACTTAGCAGCATTTCATCTGTCTTTACATTCTAAGTTCAAATTCTTCTCTGCGGTTGACTCTGCCTTTCATCCTTTCAGAGTCAATGAAATGTTGGGATCAATGTAATCAACAAGCCTCCACCCAACACTAATTTCAGGTCTTGTGCCAAAAGTGGAAAAGATTATTATTGTTATTATTATGATTATTATTATTGAGTGAGAGAGTGGTGCAAACCATCAAATATACGAAGCTCAGTATACCCATTGTGACTACCTGTCTGACAGGATACACTAGGCACATGCACCACAACCATATGTGCATGACATGGTGATCTCATATCAAGATAAAGAGCGCATGACCTTGCAGGTGGGGGCCCACTTAGAATTTTCTTCTGGTTGAGTAGCCCATCCCGCTCAAAAGGTCCCTGAATAAGGGTTGTTTAAGGATGTTGAATGAAACACCAATGTTTCTAGAGGTGAATAATTCAATCCCCAAAGAATTCCTCTCAACACATGGCTATAATGCTCCCCTATTACTTCTGCTCATGATCAGAGATGCACATATCGTCAGCTACCAAAGGGCATGCTTAACTGGTTAAGGTCAAACAACTGACAAGCAAATCTGTGGTATTGAGCAGAATATTTGATATTTGGTGTAGCCCATCTTTTATATCAAGATAAAACAATGTACTTGATAACACTTCCAATCAGTTAAGATCAGAAGCCATGAGTGCCTGGTGCTCCATCAGAGCATTTATTATTATTATTATTATTATTATTATTATTATTATTATTATTATTATTATTATTATTATTATTTAGTTCTATATCAGAACTGCTTGAGCAGCACTATGTCAAAGATATTCTAGCCATGGCCAATCTGTCTTTTTGTATATCTAGGATTACCTTATCAAATGTGTCCATCCTTTTGTAAGACATTAGGATGTGATTTAAAGAATACTTGGTTGCTGTTTCTGATAGGCTGAGCAACTGCAGAGAGGCTTCTTTCCTGTCCCACTCTTTTCTACATATTTATCCTGTGGTGATATAATACATTGAATATAACCCTACTCCAAAATTATGTAAAATATTTAAAGGTCAATTTGATCTCATCTATGATAAGGGAGATTAAATTAACTTGCCCCAATATATTTACTTCAATAGCTTACTGAAACACCACTCTTGTTTTTTGTGTTTCCAGCTACAACACAATTAATGAATGTAATCTCAGATAATGCTATGTACCTATCTTTCAGTACATATACCTACCTTTCAGTATTCCTGATAGAAGGTTGATACACATCTAATTCAGACATATTTAAACTTATTTCAGTTTTAGAAGTTATAATTTGATTTACTCCTTGCTTTTTTAGACAATTTCTAGATTAAGAACAACCAGATGAGTTTAATGTGAATTTTGAAGGCTTGATAGAGACTACTAATTGGAAGTTCTGATTATGACTAAATGTACAGTCAGAATCTTTGATTTCCATTAGTTCTCATTCATCTATAATGTCATATATGGAGTCTCAACTATATTAAGAAGCTTGTCCAATAATAGTAGTGTGTCATTTATGTTTATGCTCTACATATATTTAAGTTATTCAAGATCCAGTACACCTTACCTACTAGCAAGGAAACATACTCCTCCAAGCAGGAAACATACTCCTCCAAGCAGGAAACATACTCAACAACTTATAATGAAATGCCTTGCTGAAATTAGGTTTCATCCCAATAATTAAGATATATTTTCCTTCCATCAACACTTCAGATATTTCCTAATGTATAAATGTTATGCAGAATAGTATGGCTTTCTTAGCTATTATCATATGCACATATGCTTGGCTTTTAATTTGGTGTTCCAACTATGCTACAAAACAGATATAGATAACAAGCAGATGTTGATAATGATGGTTTCAAATTTTGGCACAAGGCCAGCAAGGTCAAGGGAGGGGTTAGTCAAATGCATTGACTCCAGTGCTCAATTGGTACTTATTTTATTGATGCTCAAAAGGATGAAAGACAAAGTCAGAATTTGAACTTGGAACATAGAGATGAACAAAATGCTGCCCAGCATGCTAAGAATTCTGTCAGCTCACTGCCCTAAAGTTGTTGTTGATAATAATGTTCAGTTTGAATTGTTGAGACACAGATTGAAAGAAAATATACTTTGGGAGTGAGTTACGAAAAGAATATAGTTCTAAGACAGGGATCAAACCTAAGATTCGACCTAAGAATAGGATCTAAATAATGAAGGAAAAGATGTTTTATGATTGATTAACCTCATTTCAACTCTGAATAAGCAGACTGTGATTAAAAGCATTCTATAGGAAACCATCCTGTCTTTTATTTAGACATAGTATATCTATGACTTCATTATGCAGTATAAAAATACAAGATTGTGATGAGAGGACCCTTTGGCAGCAATTTTTAGAAGGTTATTATGAAGAGGTTTTTTCAGGGCTCATTGGAAAAAAAGACGTACCAAGTGAGAATGGTATAACTGTTGTGATTATAAAGGGACATCTACACCAGAATTCTAGAAATATTGTTTAAGTGACAAACAGTTATTTAGCTTTATATATATATACGTGTATATAAATATATAATTTAGAGAAAAGAACCAAATGAACCAATTTTATGATTTTTACTTTGTATTTTAATATATTTATATATAATATACTATGAAACTTAATTTAATTTTAATTTTTGATAAATTGAATTTAATTGAGTTTTTACCTGTAAATTTGGATTTTTATCCCTAATATTATTATATGTATATATATATATATATATATATATATATATATATATATATATATATATATATACACACATACATATATACATACATACATACATATATATATATATATATATATATATATATAACCCTTGACTTAGATCAGTAGCTTCATTTTATCATACTGATTTCTCCTGCTGCTGCCCGACAATAGACAAATACTTTTCGACTTTCACATGGGATATAATATCATCTTCAAATTAAAGATAGGAATACAAAATTTTTCCTTATGCTCCAAGATACTGAAATACACTTTCTAAATATCTAAATTGATTGATATACCAACTGCCTTTTATTCTACAATTTCTAATCTTCTGTCCCAAGAATCAATCAAACAAGTCAGTAATTGTTTTCTTTTAATATACATATACTGATCATATACCAAAATCTAATCCATTCTAGTGCTTAAGAAATTTGATTTAACATTTACTTTCTGTTACTAGGGTAAAGCATATAGTAAATATATGAACCAGATGCTTTACTGTGACTAGTTTACTGTGACAACTTCAAACCGTAGTTGGATTTTGTTTTTTCATGATTTATTGAGAGATAAGAGTATCAGTGAGCTTCAGTTGGGTTGAGTTAATGAATTACACTCTTCATATTTGTATCTAATGAGGAAATGCAGTTATGAAAAAAAAGTTTTAGCTAAACACTATCTAAAAATACTGAGAAATCACTACTAGTTATACAACAATCAATAATTATATAATAAAAATGAAACAAGCCTAATTCTTACTAATTGTAAAGTAATTACAAAATAAAGGCTAATTCAAAACATCAATATATTGAAGAGTAACCCTTAATATCACTATAGTAACAATTACTTAGTATAAACTAAACATTAATAAACATATAGTAAACTTTACTGGATGTATTGCAAACCACTAGCATATCCATTAGCAGATATATTACTAGTCATTTACAATATAGTAGTCTTTAATAATTATATACTAGCCATTTGTAAGTATACTGTATTGCCAATATAACTTGGCATTGTTAACTAAATAGGGGTCCATTACTAATCTTAGACTAATCATTTGTAAGTATATTCTTGTCATATAGATTCTAAATCGATAAAGAGACATAGGGATCCTAGCATACTAACCTTAGCTTTAGCATTAGTAGACATCGACTTGTCATATAGTAGTCAGTAGAAATGAAAATCAGACATTAGTAGTTATCTAGTAATACTTAATAAGATAGAAGTAAATTCAAAATTTGTGCATATGTTAGGTTCAGACATAAGTCAATAGAGTAAACAGCTTTAAAATAATAATAACGTTCATTTACAGTCTTCCCCATTTATAGATGATAAAACATCTCCATTAAACATGAATTCTTATATTAGTAAATAGACATAAATTTGTGTAGGATGGTACAGTAAATCAAACTGACCCTACTACATTACTGACATTCAATTTATTGACCTCTGTAGAGGCGAAAGGTGATCCCCCCTCCCAATAGTGGGAGTTAAAGTTCACATAAACAAGGACAAAATAAATTACTGTCTCTGCATTCCCCAATCCTCCTTTCCATTAAGAATATTATAATCCTTACCATAACTATCACCTTTATAATCCGCATAAATCTGAAGCATTAAGATCATAATTATGAAAATGATTATATCTACATTTTTT
The DNA here is from genome assembly GCF_046866305.1 of Octopus bimaculoides. Classification (NCBI taxonomy): domain Eukaryota; kingdom Metazoa; phylum Mollusca; class Cephalopoda; order Octopoda; family Octopodidae; genus Octopus; species Octopus bimaculoides. Next base: position 20,362,687 of record NC_142944.1, on the reverse strand, counting down.
TGCTTCGTTATCATCATTACTAATTGTGCCAATATCATTGTAATTGAAAGAAAAGTTGCATAGTTGGTGTTTCAGTATAATTTTACATAGTAAACATGAACAAAGTCCCCACCATATTGCAATAAAAAGAAAGAGCAATGCCAAAATTAATATCACTAGTATCGATACTATCACTGCCAAATTCAGACACATGCATTCTCCTTTTTATTACAATCATCTTCATTGTACACAGTTTTAAATCTCATTTTCTATATTAACCATTCTATTATCCTTAAAATAACTCAGTAAAAAACAGAAAATGTAATAAAAAAAAAAAATAATAACTTTCAGTGTAATTTCTATAGCTTCTACAAAGATCTAAACCAGATCACATATAAATAAAATAAAATGATCTAGAATTAAATAAGCATTTTCTCAAATAATATATGCAATAGAGTGAAAAATTTGAGAAGCTTTAAAAGTTTTCATTGCTCATCAATATTCTTTGTGTTTAAATCATTTTGCAAAGAAAATCTGTGAGAAATACAAGACAGAATTCCTTTTGTCAAACCATTCTTCACAAAGAACCTTGATTTTACTCAAATCAAAACAAAGCAAATCATTTATTCTTCACACATAAACTACTTAAGATGAACTCACTTTTATCAACTAAATAAGCTGAACTCACCTTCAACTAAATATATTTTCTTCTTAAGCTGACTATATGCTCACACCAGAAAGGGATTTTTCATCATATTACTACTGTTTGAATTTATAATTTAAACTTCTGAATAATGTTATTAATTTAAAGGTGTGTCAGATATGATTGAAAAAAAAAAAAAAAAAGAAAAGAAAAGGGGGAAAAAGAAAACCCAATCATGTGCATTAATTTAAAAAAATAGTCTTCTTTTCTTTCTCTAAATCTTCTTTCATTCTTTTGTCGTGTCTCCTTATAAAAATTTCATTTAAACAATTCTTCAGGTAATATTTATTACATCCTGGAGATATTGTTGATGTCTGGTGGTAACTCCTACCAGTTGAGAGAATTTATCCATCAATGTATGTCCCATTTGTTGGTTTAGAATACATATGAGGTGAGTTGTTGCCCGTCTCAAGTTACAACTCCCACCTTGAACAGTAGCACTACTGCTCACACAGTTGATAAGGTGAAGTACTAAAGGTAAAATGTACATTTCCATTTGCTTTGGTTTTAACTTGTATTCTTTTTCTACTAATTCTGCAAAGAGAATGAAAGTAAAATTTTAGTGACATATACAACCCTATGTGAATCTCTCTCTCTCTCTCTCTTGACAACAAAGTGTAAGCTAGGTTAAAAAACTAATTTTCAAATTTTCTTGTAATGTACATCATAAACAATACTAAAAAAAAAGAAGGAATCAATGAGGGAGCTTATGCATGTTACTTGATCTGTTAGAGAAAACAGCTAATGCTCCTCCAAATCACACAAAAAAATAGCTTACATTTGACAATGTTAATTGAATTGTTATGACCGAAATGTACATGAATTTAGGTCTGCTTGCTACAGACTCACATGGAGCTAACTAAGAACAACAACTTTAACTGATAGTAAAATACTATTATGAAAGTAAAATAAATACCAGCAATTTTCGGTATAATTTCAGAACATTTTCGGGCATTGCTTGTGACTTGGTTTGTAAAAGGACGGAGTAAAATGCTTGGTTCTATTGGAAAATAAATAAATAAATAAATAAATAAATAAACGAATGAATAAAAGCATAAATTGAGTTTCTTACATTTAAAAATATATTTTTGATATGATAAATTTAAATTATTTGCAATAGTTGTTAATTATGGTATTTAAATAAATTAAGACTAATCTTTACAACAAGAAATTGATGCATACATTACACACACACACACACACATTATGATATGCTATTGCATAACCATTTATGTATCATACTTAATGTTTATACACCATTGTTAAGCCAGTCCATGTGGCATTTAGTCTGAGATAACATCTCTTATGGACATGCTGTGTTAAAAAATACTATATATATCGATATCATTATTTCATGTGAAATCATCATTGACCTAGTGAGTAAGACATTGATGTTAGAGACAAAAGGACAAATATTGCAATTTGTATGAGCACCTTCACTGAGGAGATGGAGGCTATAACAAGGATGATGGTGGTTTCTGAGATAGAGTGAAGAAAATTGAAGTTGCAGAATTTGTTGTTCTTAGAAGTAAGAATTACTAGGTAAAAACTTTATGTATTTTATCAGTTACAAACTATGAATTATTAATTTCAAAGGCCACTGCTTCTGTAACCAAATATCAGGACCATTTCCTCCAGTGATATTTGAGACATTTGGAGAGGCTGGGCTGCTAACAGTAAAGTTCTTGTCACCGTAGGTGGCTTGCCTTACTGAGTTATTAGGTGATACTCGTGAGGGCATTTGATTGTTCCAACTCCTTAGCCTTGCCATCACCTGCAGTAATGCTAAGAGAATGTTGGCTTGCTTCAATAGGTTCTGCTGAACCTTGTGATGCACATCCAATTGAAGCACTTAGTGCTGAATTGATGTTTTTTTCTTTCCTTCTTCCTCTTTTTCCTTCTTTTTTTTTTTTTTTGTCATTCTTCACTCATGTTTGTGTTTCCTTCAGTTTTAGATTGGTACATCTTTTAAGGTGCAGGCATGGCTATGTGGTAAGAAACTTTGTTTCAGTCCCACTATGTGGCACCTTGGGAAAGTGTCTTCTATTATAGCCTCAGGCCAACCAAAGCCTTGTGAGTGGATTTGGTAGAAAGAAACTGAAAGAAGCCCATTGTGTGTATATATATATATATATATATATATATATATATGTGTGTGTGTGTGTGTGTATGTATATATTTGTGTGTGTGTCTCTGTGTCTGTCTCTCCCCACTGCTTGACAACTGGTGTTGGTATGTTTACATCCCTGTAACTTAGCAGTTTGGCAAAGGAGATCCGATAGAATAAGTACTAAGCTTCTAAAAAAAAAATAAAACCTAGGGTCAATTTGTTTTATTAAAAAAAAACCTTGAAGGCGGTGTCCCAGCATGCCCACAGTCAAATGATTGAAAAAGAATAAAAAATAAAAGATACCATATACATACATAATCATTAAATTCAAATCTGCAGAATTTCTTCCCAGAAAAAGTTTTTTTTAAAAATTAATATACAAAAAAAAAAAAAAAAGGAAAAATTATAACCACAGTGAACAAAATAGCACGAGGCAAAATATCGTCAGAGAAACTTACCTAAATAATGTATTAACAAATCCAAAATTTTTATAGTGATATTGTGAATTTCAAGGTTTTTGGAGGATAAGTTGGTGCTAACATAGTTCACAGTTAAGTTGATAACTTGTCCCATCGATGGGTAAATGATTGGTATCACATCAAGTAATATCTTTAAAGCTAGTAAATTCACTTTACTATTGGCATCCTGTAGCCGTGGCAAAAAGTTATCAAAGATCTGTCGAAAGATTTAAACAAAATGTTTACTTGCAATACTAACTGAAATTTATGATTAGCTTTCATTTCTTTCTTTTCTTTCTTTCTTTCTTTCTTTCTTTCTTTCTTTCTTTCTTTTTTTCTTTCCTTCCTTCATTTCTTTCTTTCTTCCTTTCTTTCTTTCTCTGTGTGTGTGTGTGTGTGTATGTGTGCGAGTGTAAGTGTATGCGAGTGTAAGTGTATGCATGTGAGTGTGTGTGTGTATGTGTGTGCGTGTGTGTATGTGTGAGCATGTACACGTGCATGTGAGCATGTATGTGTGTGTGTGTGTGTGTGTGTATGAATATGTACATGTGCACGAGTATGTCAGAATATGTACATGTGTGTGAATGTGTGTGAGTGTGTGTGTGAGTATGTGTGGGTATGTGTGTATGTGAAAAATATGTGTAATTAAATAAAACTGGTCTTTTGTCAAACACCATTAATTAAAAATACAAGTAAATTTTGATAATACTGAAAATATTGCAAAAAGAAAAAGAAAAAAACAGTAACTTTGAAATGTCGGACACCTAACCCCATAAGTATACATTGTTTTGGGAATAATGAACCTCCATACAGCCATGAAATTAATTAAGAAAATACTACTTGTGTGCTTATAAAGCTTCAGCTTTAAAAAACATTGCAAATATAGAAATAAATACAATTAGATAAAATTTGTTCTAAAAATATAGGCCAATGGTTCCCAAACTTTTCAGGCTGCCACCCCCTTGACACCCAGGCCACATTCCTAGCGCCCCCACCCAAACTAACCATCACAAGCCTAGACCTCTTTGTCAAATAAGTTCAAAGCAACTGTATTTCACAAATAAAACTTAACCTAATGAACCCATTATTTTGTTGTTTTTTACATGAATTGCTACCCCATTACCACCCCACTTTTTACATGAATAACTACCCCTTTATCGCCCCACTCTTCTTCAACGCCCTCTTGGAACTTTCCATTCCCCCAGGGGGGAGGGCAATACTGCCCACTTTGGTAACCACTGACATAGGCCAATAGCTTAATAAACATATTACAATAACAGGCGTAGGAGTGGCTGTGTGGTAAGTAGCTTGCTTACCAACCACATGGTTCCAGGTTCAGTCCCACTGTGTGGCACCTTGGGCAAGTGTCTTCTACTATAGCCTCAGGCCGACCAAAGCCTTATGAGTGGATTTGGTAGATGGAAACTGAAAGAAGCCTATCATATATATGTATATATATATATATATATGTGTATATATATATATATATATATATATATATATATATATATATATATATATATATTTATATATATATATATGTATGTGTGTGTATATGTTTGTATGTCTGTGTTTGTCCCCACTAACATCGCTTGACAACCAATGCTGGTGTGTTTACGTCCCCATAGCTTAGCGGTTCGGCAAAAGAGACCGATAGAATAAGTACTAGGCTTACAAAGAATAAGTCCTGGGGTTGATTTGAATGACTAAAGGCGGTGCTCCAGCATGACCGCACTCAAATGACTGAAACAAGTAAAAGAGTAAAACGTAATATTGATTTCATATTTTGACACAGGGCCAGTAGTTTTGGGGAAGAGTGTAAGTTGATTACACTGACCCCAGTACATAACTGGTACTTATTTTATTGACCCTGAAAGGATGAAAGGCAAAGTTGACTCCAGCAGTGTTTGAACGCAGAACATTAAGTCAGAAGAAATGAAGCAAAGCAATTTGTCTGGTATACAAACAGTTCTACCAGCTCTCCGCCTCAGTGAAACATGTAATACTGAATTCAAATATTAAGTATTATATATATTATAGAAAATATCTTAAATAAAATTTTGAAATGTCAATTAAAAATATAGAACAAACATGCAAAAAATAAAAACTTAGTTATGTTTTGTATTTCGTTTCATTTCCTAATTTAATTGCAGAAATCTTCAAAAACTAGAAGTAATCTATCAAGTATGGATATTTAAATATCTATGTATCTATATATACACACACATAAATAAGTAGAAAGAAAAAAAAATATATATATATCCATCCAGCCATCTTTTCCACCCACTATTCTAGGGGTAGGTCATGGGGAGTAGAGTCTTCAGGCACTTCTTCCATAGGGTCCTACTTGTAGCAAAGGCCATTAGGATTTGTAGCTTGATTCCCAAGCATGAGCAACTGAGACTATGAATGTTATCCTACTATCTCATTCTTGGTTTTCCCTTATGTCACTCACCAGTTGGCTCAGCTTAAAGAATCTGTCTTGTGATTCTTTTATGTGACATTGTGAATCACATGTTTGTAATACCTGAGCTATGACTTCTCAATGTGGAGAAGCAGCAGCTCAGTTTTGAGTGACTCCCTGATCCCTAATCTATGAACCATGTTGAGTAATGTTACTCCAGAGTCCTTCAAAGAAACCCTCATCTTGGCTCTTTGTATTTGCAATGGTACTCTTTCAATCATTATCCAACATTTATGACCATAGGTGAGGATAGGCACAGAAACCAAATTGAAGACAGTAAGTTTGGCCTTTTTACCAATTTTTCCTCTTCTGAGAATTGAATGCTGGAGTTTAAAAGGTAAAAGGTAAAGGTTACCTTCTTGAGTCATACTGGCTCATAAGGGCTGATTTCTCAGCTTCCATGGCATATAAATTCCTCATCTGCATGGGATACCAGACCGTCACAAGATTATACATTTTTGCTAGTTGAGTGAACTGGAGCAATGTGAAATGAAGTGTTTTGCTCAAGAACACAATGCATTGCTGGGTCCAGGAATCAAAACCACAATCTTACAGTCATGAGTCCAACACCCTAACCACTAGGCCTCGTGCCTCCACAGTGCTGGAGTTACACATCACTCTGAAATTCTAGCATCCAGTTCTGCCTCCTGCTTCCCATCACTCATAAAAATGGCCCTGAGATACTTAAACTTATTCATTTGTTTCAGTGATGTTCCACTATCATGCAGGCAAAGCACACTGAGAAGATTTTCTTGAGAGGACCAATGTGTCAGTCTTTGCAACACTAATTTTCATTCCAGCCATGTAGCACTCAGCAACAAACCCATTCAGTGCATGCTAGAGATTGCCATCTGATGAACTAAGTACTACCATGTTGTCTACAGTCGCCATATTTAATTCCATAACAGCTACCTCTGAAGAGCACAGGGTTACATAATTGAACTGTTACCTAGCACTCCATTGAATGCTAGTGCAAAACAAATTGGTAAGATCGGCCATAATGGATACTGTACACTTCGATTAATATGTGTATGTGTGTGTATGTGTGTGTGTGTGTGTGTGTGTGTGTGTGTGTATCATCATCAGTGCCTACTTTTCTATGCCTATATAAGCTGGAGAGAATTCGTTGAGGTGGATTTTCTACAGCTGGATGCCCTTCCTGTTGCCAACTGTCACTTGTTTCCATGTAAGGAAATATTTCCCCTTCATCAGATATGTTTTCACCAAATATTGGAAACAAAAGACACTGCTAGTATGATGGTGACACTTGTTTACAACTATCATACAAAATCAAAGCAATCCGAGTGTAAAACACACACACACACACACAAGGCATTGGTCTATCCAGGGTTATAGCAGAAGATACTTGCCTCAAGGTGTCACACAGTTGGATTAAACCCAGAGTCATAAAGTTGAGAAGCAAATCTCTTACTCACAGACCTTCACCAGCACCAATCAAATATGAAAAATCATTCTGTGATTATTCAGCTTAAATCATAAACTTTTATGATTCCTAAGTGCTGTATTACAGTCAGGTACACATCCAGTTGACCAAGAGGACCATATTTATATCATTAAGGCATTGCAGTACTGTGCAATAACGTTAATGTAAAATTGATATGAGCTCAAAACAATTAAAAATGCTTGCACAGTGACTTTACGGTCAGCCATAAATAACTGTGGGGTGTAATCACAACAAGAAATGGACTTCTGAGTGATGCTTATAAGTAATTTGAAGAGCTTAATTGTCTACAAGTGAAGGTATTTCTGGTTTCTCTTTTCCATTTCTCTTCTACTATACCTTATTCCATTTCAACTTATTACCCTTGCATTTTGCATGTGTGTGTGTGTGTGTGTGGTGTGTGTGTGTGCAGTAGAATATGGGGTGAGAATGTATGCATATAACATACATACATAGATAAACATATACATATATATATATGTGTGTGTGTGTGTGTGTGTGTACATATACACACATACATACATATGTACATATATACATATATATATATATATATATATATATATATATATATATATATATATATATATATATATATATATACACATACATATATATATGCATGTATGTTTATGCATATATGTATATCTTTATGTTTGTGTCTGTCTCTTCACTGCTTGACAAATGGTATTGGCTTGTTTACATCCCCATAGCTTAGTGGGTTGGTAAAAGACCCCAATAGAATAAGTACTAGGCTTAAAAAATAAAAACTGGAATCAATTCCTTTGACTGAAACCCTCCAAGGTGGTGCCCCAGCATGACCGTAGTCTTATGGCTAAAACAAATAATCTTCTTCAGACTAAACAGGAAAAATGTAGTAACTGTAAGAGTGATGTGTTGAGTTCAACTTCTAAGACAAGTGTCAAAATAACATTCAGTAAACCACCTGATTACTAAAGAAATCAATAGCAGATGTGTTAGAAGATGTACATGTCAAGATGTGTGCTGGATAAATGAAAGTGCATGTGTAAACAGTGCTTTGAATTATAAGAATTAGACAGAAGAGGAATCAAACCTGAGTGATGTTTGTTGCAATAATATTAGGGTTTGAATCACACAGTTCTTTAAAATTTTCAAGACCTTTTTGTCGAACACGCCAATCATTAGCAGAAAGAAGTTTGTTCATTTCTTTTATTTCTTCTTGTACCATTTCAATATTTTTATATGATATCGGTCGTTTTGCACTAGCATGAACATTTACTAAGCTGCAATGGGGGAAAAAAAAAGAGAAAGATGTGTGGTTTATAAATTGTCAGTATGTTTTATGTTTTATGTTTTGCAAGATTCTTGATGTGAAATCCTGCGTTGAAACAGAAATTTGTTATACAAGGGGATGGTCATATTTTACTGATTAAACATACACACACTATATATTTTTGCCTGTCGCTTCAGCTTTATTATTATTATTATTATTATTATTATTATTATTATTATTATTATTATTATTACTATTATTATCAGTATCACCATCATTATAATTGTTTCTTTGTTAAAGCTCATTTTTTCACACATCCTGTGACCTCTTTAGCCACTCTTTGTTCGACATGTCTCCTCTTGTTCTACTTATTCTACTTCATGTGATGAAAGAGCTTTGACAAAGAACCTAAAATAATAATAATAATAATAATAATAATAATAATAATAATAATAATAATAATAATTATAATTATAATAATGATAATAATAATAACAAGAGCACTCAGAGAGCACAAAGCAATACAAACATCCTCTCATAGATTAGCCAGAGATTATTTTTAATATAAGAATATCTGAAATAAACTCAACTGCTCTCACAAACGAGATTACTAAAAATGAACCCGACCGCTCTCAAAAATTAAGTAAAAAAACAGGAAAAATAATCCAGAATCCTTGTTCAGTATCGGATCAAACCCAAAATCTAATCAGTTTGTGCCAGTCACGAGGCCAAACATCCCTGAAAGTTTCATCTGAATCCATCCAGCTGTTCTTGAGATATCTTGTCCATGGATAAACAAACAAGCAAACACGACTGAAAACAATACTTCCACCTTCGCTAAGGCAGAGGTAATAATAAAGCTGAAGTGAAAACCCAAAATATATAGTGCATGTGTTTAATCAGCAAAATATGACCATCTCTATGTATAACAATAAATTACAAATACATAACAGTTAGTAAGAGAAAGAAACTGGGTACTAAGGATGCAGCACCTTGTGTGGGAAGTTTTATTCTTCTTTATGTAAAGAATGTCTCAACATTTTGAGAATAATCTAATAGTAATATTCATATCTATAACATCCATTAAAGATTGCAAAGAAAATCTTTGGTACTTCCCTTTGCATTAAAGCATTCCATCTAAGCAGTCAACTCTAGATCTGACTCCCTGAAAAAAAATCTTATGATGATCCTTACATGAGAATTTTTGTGTTAAAAGTATGTGTTCCTTATCTTATTCTAAATTAGAGGCCTCTGAGCCCCCCCTCCCCCACCAAACATTGTGCAATAAAACACAACACGAGGGGATTAACACACCATGCACTAGATTGTATTTAGCTTGCTATCACCATGATTAATGCTCAAATAGATAAGACAGCAAAGTGGGTGGAAACAGCCAAACTACCTCGCTGTATTTAATACACTCCAACACAGAGCTCTTTTACTGTGTCTTCAACACTATTTCTATACATCTGATGATATATAGTTGATGTAAGCAACTTAAAAAATAAACAACTTACTATCTGACAAATAACAACAAATAGTTGTTATGCATTTTACACTTACAAGTAACAACAAATAGTTGTTGTGCATTGTACACTTACAAGTAAGATCTAAATACCTTATTAATAGGTGTTATGTGGGAAAAGCAATATACTTTCAATTAATCCTTTGTAAAATATGATAAACTAAATACATGCTTAATTCAAGTAAAGATATTAGTCAGTTAAAGCTTGGTATTAAAGGAACAACATAAAAAAACATTAATTGTTGTTCTATAGAGGAAATTTAATTATTTGAGATTAATTACGTTTTATGAAATAAACATGTTTAACAATATGAATAAATCTTTCAATGACTGTAAGACATTTCAAGTCAATTTGCATTTATTTTTCTATGCTAACAAATAATTAGATACTTCTGAAAAGAAAGAAAAAAAAACTCATTAATTATTAATCATCATCATCATCCCCCACTGCCTCCTCCTCCTCTACCACCGTCACCTCACCTCCTCTCATCATCATCATCATTTTACATGTTTTCCATACTAACATGGTTAGATGCATTGTCAAAATCCAAGTCATTTCTTACTTGGAGTCACTGTCCTCCATAGTAGTCAAAGAATCATGTTTTGCTTGTATGCTCCATTTTTTGGCCATTATTTCTACCACTGGATCCATCTCTTAATGCCAGCCAACTTACAGAGTGTAGCAGGGCACATTTTATTGTGGTCCCAATTCTAGAGAGGTTGTCATGCCTGCAGCAAGACTAAAGTGTCTTCTGTATCCTATTTTGACTCTGCCCATCATTTATCAATCACTTTATCTTGGCAAGATTAAAGAGCCCTTTATTTACTCTACGTTGTCACTGTTCTTTCAAGATAGACATGATGAAGAGGATAAACAGAAGAGAGAAAGAGAATGATGATTGAGGGGCTGAAAGAAGTGAGAGTATAAATATGAGGTGGAGAAACAGAGTGAGAGTAGCAAGATGGTATTAGGAGAGGGACAAATGGAAAAAAAGACAGTGATAGCTAAATATTGATTTCAAATTTTGACACAAGGCCAGAAATTTTGAGGGAGGGGGTAAGTCGATAATATTGACCCAGTGTTCAATTGGTACTTATTTTATTGACCCTGAAAGGATGAAGTGCAAAGTGGACCTCGGTGGAATTTGAACTTAGAATGTGAAGGAGGATGATGTGGAGAAGAGAGGCAGATATTTTGTGAGGAATTATATCTATAATACATGTCTTTAGAATCCCAGTCTGCCATGGTCAAAGAAAATGTTCATCTAGAGCTGGACACTAATTTGTGACTAATTAACATAGAATGAGCTCTCTCACAACATGCAATGTGTTATGGCACAGATGATACCACATAGTATACAATGTATTGAGGAGCAACTCTCATTATGTAATATATAAGAGGCAGTAAAACAGAAGCAACCATGTAGCATATATATTTTTTAACAGCGTATTATATTATTTAGCATAAGTACATGATGATGATGATGATGATGATGATGATGATGGTGATGATGACATTATGAAAACAAATTTGACTATCTCCTTATTTACACTGGAAGAATAGTGAGAATTGCTTCAATAACAGAATGTAAAATAAACATTTACCTTGCAGCAGATCCAGTCCTTGATGAGGACAAAGACTTTGCTGAATGTGGAGCAGATGATATGTCATAAGACATTTCAACCAAACCCTACAAATGTGAAATATTTTTCAGTCATGTTACATTAGAATTAGAAACACAGACACACAGACACAAGAAAAAAGAAAAAACAATGCATGTAGTAGTGATTCTGGCATTTTCCAATTAATAGACACTTGCCTGTTTTCAAACATTGATGTAACCTACGAATTTCTATGAGTTTATTACTGCCCTACTTTGAAATCTCACCTGAAATACCATCACATCCCAAACACTCACTTGCTTAACTCAATCATATATTTATTCAAATAGAAATGATTGATATCACACAACAAAATAGTTGAAATAAGAGATAAAAGCAACAATTTGTTTCTGGCAAATAACAACACATAACTATTATGCCTGCTGGAGAAACATTCTTAGATTTAATTAATCCTTCATTAAATGTTATGAAAAAGAATTCTATTGTCTTTTACATGTCTTCCAATTTAGGAAATCCTATAACATTTATGAAGAATTTGTTTTCAGTATCATAAGGTGTATTAGAGAGCAACTGAAATATTTTAAGAGTCATACATTAGAAATTGTGAACTTTGTCTGATTTTATGGCATCAATGTGCTTTGAAGCAAATACAGTGTGTTTCAGTAGAATAGTGGTAGCTACATGGTTAAAAGTAAAATCTACAGACTTGTAGTACTTCTGACCTTATTGTTGGTGTGAAACTGAGGACATAATTTTGAAAACAGATACAAAGCTTCATATCTTCATTATGTGACAATTCTTCAGTAACAACTGAAGTCTGGCATCATAAAAACATTAAAAAACAAAACAATGAGTGGTACATAGAGTAGTCTTATACAAATGATGAACTGACATGATTTAGCTACACTAAACCTGATAATGGTTGCAATTACACCTGCTTTCGGATATCTCAAATGATACATGTCTCTTGATAAAAATCAGAATTTACTCAAAGCCCTATAGATTATGTGTCTTTCCTTTTTTTTTCAAAGATGTAAATAGCACCATTTGAGCCAGTGGCACATGAAAAAACATTCGAGCGAGGTCATTGCCAGTGCCGCTGGACTGACTCCTGTGCAGATGGCATGTAAAAAACACCATTTTGAGCATGACCATTGCCAGTACCGTGTGACTGGCCCTCATGCCGGTAACACAAAAAGCACCCACTACACTCTTGGGTTAGGAAGGGCATCTAGCTGTAGAAACTCTGTCAGATCAGATTGGAGCCTGGTGCAGCCATCTGGTTCGCCAGTCCTCAGTCAAATCATCCAACCCATACTAGCATGGAAAGTGGACGTTAAACGATGATGATGACGACGATGATGTTTCAATGTTGTTTGAAGGAATTAGACCATAATTTCTAACAAATAGAATGAAATCACTTTGCAGTAGGGGTAATTGGAGCAAAATAGAGACACATTATATAAACAAAAAGTTGACAGATATGTACAAACACAGATACACATATACAAAGTGGTAAAAAAGAAAATGACAAACAAGTGCAGATGAATGCATAAAACTCCTCATTCCTTTCAGTTTTGGCTGTTTTATTTGTCCTGTACAATATTTTGCTTTAACAGAATAAGAAATACAAACTACAAATAAAACTTAATTTGTATAACATGATTTCTAAGAGAGGCTAATGCTAACATTTATTATTAAAAAAATAGCATGTTAAAAAGGAATAAGAAGGAAAACAAGTAGTTTTCTCACCTTTTTATTCAAATTTTCTATTTGACTTTTCATGGTATTAATAGATTCAGAAGGAAGGTATTTCTCTAGCTGTTGTTCCAAACTTGGGTTTTCCATCAACAAAAAAAGAATTTCTTTACCATGATATCTAAAAGAAAATATTTCAGTGACAAATATAACTGTTTTTCATTTAGTAAAAACCTGCCATATCTGGCCTCTAACAACAACCCTACAATGTCATTCTAAATAAAAAAAACAATCATGTCACTAAAGTCTCTAAGCTACAAGATTATGCATGATTGATTCAAAATCATGTGAATAAATATTAGATCTGACAGAGTTAACTGAACACTAAACAGTTAAACACTAGAATACTTACTAAAGCTGTTATGTAGCAAAACATTTTTACCTGTTTTCCAAGCTGGAATGAGTTGGATGGGTTGACTAGAGCTGGCAAGTCAGAAGACTGCACCAAGCTCTACTGTCTGCTTTAGTATACAAAACCCAAACCAAAACACTGCACAAGCCTTAAGTGCAAAGGTCTGAGTTCAATTATCTTGTAGAAACAAGAGTACGAAAATATTTCACAGATAATGATCATAAGACAAGTATGTGGAACACGATTGTCACTACCACTACATAAACCTGATGATTATGTAACACATGAAAGTACTAGTTCTATCACAGTAAATATATAATATTCTATTATTATAACACTGTAAAATTATAAAAATTGTAAATAATAAAACGTGAAAATCAGACTAGGTTGGAATTTCATTGATTAATATATTCTTCTATGCACCATCCATCCATCTCTATATCTATATCTATCTATCTATCTGTCTGTCTGTCTGTCTGTCTGACATTCACTTTATCTGTTATTCTATCTATCTATCTATCTATCTATCTATCTATATTTATATCTATATCTATCTATCTATCTATCTATATCTATATATATAAAAATGAGAATGTGTGTCTGTCTGTCTGTCTGTGTGAATCCCTAAAACTCGAGAACTACGCAACCAATTTCATTCAAATTTTACAGATGCCTTACTTAGGGTTCCAGTTGTGTTTTAGTCAAAAAACATTTTTAACTTCTTGCAGAGTTCGAGCCCACGGCAACATAATATCTCCTCCATTATTTAAGTATTACGTGTCAAAAGTGAAACAAAAACACTCATGTCAAATACTTCCACTTTAAAAATGAAATTATTCCACTAACTGAAATAATCACATTTTGATACTGTAATGAGAGAGAGAGAGAGAGAGAGAGAGAGAGGGAGAGAGAGAGAGAGAGAGAGAGAGAAAGAGAGAGATAGACAGAGAGAGAGAGAGAGAGAGAGAGAGAGAGAGAGAGAGAGAGAGAGAGAGATGTATATGTATACATATAGATGTATATGTACACGTTATTCCACTAACTGAAACAATCACATTTCGATACTGTAATGACAGATACTTTCAGAGAGAGAGAGAGAGATGTATATGTATACATATAGATGTATATGTACACGTATATGTATAGATATATATATAGAGAGAGATCTATATGCATACATGTATATGTATACATATGTGTAGATGTATATATATATATAGATGTACATGTAATATGTACACATATATACATATATATACATGCATACAGATATCTATACATATATACACCCATCACACACATACACATGCACACAAACACAAACATTAGTCATTTGTTTTCTTATCCAAAACTACGTCAAAAGTACACTGAACGGATCTTTATGAAATTTGGAAATTATATTCTATGCATAACGGCCATAACTCCCATGAAAATTCATATATTTTTGATGTTGATGAAATTTTAACCCGAACATAACAGATGAGCATTATTTGTAATTCAACGGTACAACAGTGTAAGACTACCCTTTCAGATATACTTACATTGTGATTTCTGCAATGTGGTGCATAAATTGTCAAGTAAATGAGATGCATCTTTGCCTCCACTGATTCACTTGAAAAGTGTTGAGTAAAATTATTTCGTTGCAGACCTCCTTTGAGTCTTTTTATTATCACTGCGACACATAGTCCCCAGTTGGTAACATTGATTTCAAGGCCTTCCCAGATGAGAGACTGGCATTACACTTAATGTCTATGTTCCATGCTGGCATGGATTGGAGAGTTATTAATGTAGAAATATGGTATCGTAGCTACTAACAGTTGAGGGTTGCGTAGTCTAGACAGCGTTTTTAGATTTCATTATTCTCTTTAACCCGGGCAAAGCCGGGTATTTCTGCTAGTATATATATATATATATATATATATATATATATATATATAAAACAAAGGCAGCTATAAGCAATAAAAAACCAAAAAGGAAAAATTCAATTGTCACTAATTGTGACTGACGGTGCAGGGTAGCACCTACATTGCTAGAAATAAGAGCTGAAAGTCCTTAGGGGCACAAAGAAGCACACATCTATGTACTGACAGGGGAAATAACCACCCCACAGTGAGAAAGATCATCATACTAGTCTAGTTTCATTTTGAATCAAAAGCTCATCAGTGATCACTACTCCATCACTGAAGAGTTTGGCTAAATCCCAACTGTCACTATATAGTATTTACCATATGAATGAATGGCTGATACAACAAAATGGTAATGTGAAAATTATAAAGTAACTAAGGTGGCTATATGCAATATAAAACCAAAAAGGAAAAATTCAATTGTCATTAATTGTGACTGACAGTGCAGAGTAGCACCTACAAAACTCTATGCAATTTTTGATCAATCTAAAAATAATAGTAAAATCATAAAAATATCAGTTTTAATATATTTTAATAAGATATTGCTTTAATTGTTCTGATTGCTCACTCATGCTCAAAACCTACAGCTAACTTTCTACAGCTCTCAATCACTGTAATCACCTCCTCTCTGACTTGTCTTCACATTCAAACCCAGATTCACTTCTTTGTCACTTCCAACCATTAGTCTAACGTTCACTTGCTCTTGTGACAACACTGTTAGTGCACTTATAAATTTTCAAGAATTGAAGGGAATATTATAACCTTTTGCAAGAAGAATAAACTGAAGCACTTTCCTATTTTCCTATTTATTTTATAACTAATATTTCTTATAAATGTTATCTCACTAATTATTCCATTTCCTCTTCAAATTCTACTATTTTTGTATGTTATGATCTTTCTTTAAATTTAGGAAAGGATACACTGGACAATGTAGTCTTAAATATACAAAAAGAATTGAGATAAAAGACACTAAAGGATTACACAAACTATGTGAAAACTGTCTGACATAGCAATAATAATGATTTCTAAGATTATGTGAACATTGTTCGAAAATAATTATTTGAAAACAATTATTCAAAAAACATTTATTCAAATGGAAAATTGTATGAATGAAAATTATTCAAAAGGACAATTATACGAAATGTTAATTATTCTAAGATTAAGAAGCAAGTACACAAATGATATATATTTCAAATAACTGTTTCCGAATAATTGTTTTCGCACAATTTTCATGATACGGATTTCAAATATAAAGTCATTTTCAGGGAAGTGACTAGTTTTTATTTTTATTGACCCTAAGGTGAACTTGACCCCAGAATGTAAAGAGATATAATGATATAACTAAAATAATAATAATAATAATAATAATCCTTTCTACTATAGGCACAAGGCCTGAAATTTTGGGGGAGGGGGATAGCTGATCACATCGACCCCAGTACTTGACTGATACTTAATTTGTCCTCCCTGAAAGGATGAAAGGCAAAGTCAACCTTGGTATGATTTGATCCCAGAACTTAGCGACAGACGAAATAATGCTAAACATTTCGCCCGGCATGCTAACAATTCTGCCAGCTCACCACCTAAATAATAATAATAATAATAATAATAATAATAATAATGATGATGATGATGATGATGATGATGATAATAATAATAATAGCACCCAAATACTAATAATCCTTTCTATTATAGGCACAAGGTCTGAAATTGGGGAGGGGGACTAGTTGATTACATTGACCTTAGTGTTTCACTGGTACTTATTTCATTGACCTTCGCTAAGGCAGTGGTAATAATAATAATAATTGAGCACAAGCTGGAGCTCATGGTGGTGGACAAGGTGAACCACATGTGCTCTATAATTGATGTTGCATGTCCCCTTGACACCCCAAATAATCAAGAAGGTAAAAGAAAAAATAGATGCATTCAACCTTCTTAAATACGAGATAGCTCGACTGTAGAAAATGAAGAAGGTGAGACAGTGCCAACTATTACAAGAAGCCACTAGTCAATGGGGACTGGAAAGAAGAAATACTGCAAAAACACAGAAAGAAATTCGAGAGGAAACGTAGGCAAGGCTTGAGGTGAAAATAATAACTAAAGCAAGAAAAAAAAAAAGATAGAAATAAAACAAATGAAGAAAACATAGCAATATTTGAGGCCGAAAGGTTAAGAATTACTTAAAGGAGACAAAACTAAACTGCATAATTTTTTATGAGTACTATAAGCAAGTAATATATTTATTTAATCTCTTCTTTCTAAAACTTACCGTACTTCGTTGGATGGATCAGTTAAGCAGTCGAGTGTGGCTTGTAGAATTTTATCCGTCAAATCTTTAACACCACTTAATAATCGTCGGTGACCAATTTTTTTTGCAATAACTGTTATGTAATATGATGCAGTTTTTCTTATACCTACACTTCGGTGCCTTAAATAAAAGAAATTTAAAAAATAAGAAAAGAAAAATATAATACTTTAGGTGAAAGAAACTTTTCACATTAAAATGCTGCACGTTGAGAATTTAGCATAATCAAAAATTTTTTAATTGAGAACATTAAATAAAATTCAGTCTATACATTATTTGTTTGACAAAGTCTGTGACATCAGAGTTTGTAGACTCCCTAAGCACAGAGTTTGTAGACTCCCTAAGCAACTAATGGAAGGCACACAATATATTTTTAAGGGTTAATCCTTTAGCATTTAAACCAGCCATATTCGGCCCAAATATTTTACTTGGGTTCAAAATGGCTAGATTTAGCCTCTCACACCTACCCTACAATGTCATTCTAATAATAAACAATCACATTGTTAAAATTTTGAAGGTATGGGATAATTAATAGTTAATTCAAAACAATGTTGATAAATAAGCATCATCATTTGACAGAATAATCATTTGACAGAATGCTAACAGGTTAATCAATACCTTGCCTCCTTTCAATGCAGTGATAACTACCTTTTCTCAGTTTTTAAAACTTTATTCTAAGGTTGTTGGAAAGATGAGCATGTCATCTTGAAAATATTATCCTATTAATTCCTTTCACTGTAGATTCCATAGTGTTTGAAAATGGACCTTATATTTTTTGAGACCTGTTCATGACTAAACAAAAACCATCATGTGTATACTTTAGACACAATCTCTAAGAATTTTCCTCTAATGTTTTTCAACCAAGAACCATTTTATCACTCAACAAAATTTCTTGATGTCACATTATTAAAGACTAGAAACAACAATTTTCTGGAAAAAAAAAGGAAAAAGAAAAAAAACAAAACAAAACAACTTGAAAAATTAAATATTCCAACTGGACTTACTTCAAACCTTTGGTTATGAGGATCGGCAAAGCCTTCGTACAGGTGATATTTTCAACCATTGCATCAAATGCTTTTTCTACATCATTCCTGATGAATTCTTTGCTGACAGCCATCAAAGCTAATAAGCAACCAATAACTTTGTCTAATTCCTGAAAAAATGTATGATCAAATATTAAATTTAAATTCTTTTAAGAAGACTAGCAATATCTGAATTTCTCAAAAGGATTCAAATTTATGAAATTTAGTTTTAAAAATGAAAATTGTGCATACGGGACAATAGTCAAGTAAGAAAGGTCCCCTACTTTTTCAAAATTTTAAAACAATTTATGAAAATACAGAATTCCACAAAAATGCCTGTTAAACCAATCCCTAAATTTTAATGATATATTATAAGTTATCATAGTATGTTGTAAATAATATCAGCAACAAATGGAACTCACTGCATCCATTCTTCTCTTCAGATAGAGAAACATATCAGTAACACAAAGAATAGCATCTCTTTTAACTTGAGACCTTAGGTTTTCCAACTGGAAGCAGAAAAAAAAAGTAGATAAATAAATAAATAGATAAAGCTCCCCACCCCCACCCAAAAAATAATAAAGAAGGAAATATATTCAGAATCACAACTTGGAATGGGAAGTTATTTGCACAAATTCAAACCTACAGGAAGTACTTCAGTGTTTTTTTACAAATTGATTAAGGTTTTTGTATAATCAGGAAGCCACAAATTAAAAGGAAGTTAAATGGAAAATTATAGCGATCCTTCTTTGCTTTAACTAAAATACAAAACTGGATTACAAACTCAGCTTAATGGTATCCACATGTACACAACAAAATTTAGAATGATTTGACATTAGTTTGATGTGAACTATGGAATTCATTCAGTTGTTTTACTGAATGCACGTTTTTTTTACAAAATTTGCATAGTATATACATACATACATACATACATACATACATACATACATACATACATACATACATACACACACACACACGCGCACGCAAACACACGCACACACATGCATGCACATGCATACACATATAATGATGGTTGTCCACTCATGACCAAGGAAGACTGTTACTGACCATTAAGAACATTGAGCACTCAGACAAATTTGTACTTTGCACTAGTGGCTCTGCTAGTGACCAATGAGTCCAACTTTTGATAAACATAAACATCCACAGATACTGCAGATCAAGCTTCCCCCATTCACCACACTGGCAGTGCATTTTCAAGCCACTCATTTAAATTCTGCATGGAAAATGCATGCTTTTAAAAATACACATATCTTCCTTTATTTTTCTCTCCACTGCTGGTGATGACAAGCATTACTTTCTTTCCCTTTTGACCACCTATATTTCACATGCCTTCAATGAAGACTTTACACAGTCCTTGACTGGTCCTTGTGAACTGCCAGCATAGAGGTCTTGAGGGGAGCCAATGTCCTGAGCATTGAGGTGATGGTGCTTAAGCACTGGTTACATTGGACTGGGTACCTTGTTTAGATGAATGATTGGAGCATCCTTAAGCTGATGCTATATGGTAAAGTTGCTTGCGAAAAATGCTTCCAACAGGAACCAAGACTATACACATGTTGGACTCTCCTGTCTAACCAAGAGATTAAGGTTCTGCATTTTCTTGCTGAACAACCTGCAAGTTTGATTTGTTTATAGTGATCAAAAAGCTTGAGCTGTACACTAGCTCATTCCCTCCATCAAATCAACATTGCCTGCATAGGTGCATGGTGTGCCACATGTCAGATGTGGAGGTGATCACAGAGCCATGTGAGATGAAGTGCTTTACTCAAGAATACAAGTTTGTCTGGTCCGTGAATTGAAATCAAGATCTTGGGACCACAAGTGCAATACCCTAATCACTAAGCCATGTACCCCTTCCCCCCACACACATGCATACATGCAGACATAAATATCTACATCTGTTTAGGTTAAACAACTTCAAGTATACTACCTGAAAGCATTATATTTTAATAATATCTTCAGATAGTCAAGGAATTCTTCACATTTCAACACAAGGGTCATATCATATATGTTGAAGAGTTCAGCTGGCCAGCACAGATGATTATAGATACTAGTTTTGTAATACTCATTACTTTATAATACCTATAAATTAATAACTATTTTATAGGTTATTATACTTTTATGGGTATATATTTTTGTAAGTCCTATCTCATAAGTAATATATGTTTCTCTGCAACCTTTTGTTAACAAACAAAAATATGAAATTACTAACTGTTAAACCATAATAAATTATCCATTACAAAATATACAATGAAAAACAATTGATATTTTTCATGAAAACACAGCTTGCACTGTAATTTTGAAAGTCTGAAGGAAATGAAAATTACTGGAAAGTATAAAAATTTTTTAAAAAAATATTATGAAAATAACATGAACTGTATGAATTCACAACATATGAAAAACATATGAGAAAAGTTATTTTTTCACTTGGGCTTCAAACAGTGAAAGTTTTTCATTAAATGATTTGACAAGTATGAAAAGATTTGGGATCAAATTGTTTTCTGGACTGGATTGAAGTTTATAAAATGTAGTTTAGGTTGGTCAAAATTAACAGAACAATCAATGTGTCAACAGTTTGTAGTGACCTTTAGATAACCAGGTAAAGTGTTTAGCTAGTCAAGTGGTCATTTACCACCAGTTTATTGGACCAAAGTAACTCCCAGCCTTTTTCTGGCTATATAAAGTAGAATTCTAAATCTGCATTTTCTGTTTCCTTCAGAAACATGCCAGCAGTAATCCCTTGACTATCACAGGAATTACATTCCAAAACCCCCCTGCGATAGATGAAAATCCGTGAAGTAAAAACTGTACTGTACTGCATATTTTCTTTTATTATTTTTATAATTTATATATATTTATTTTATTATAAATGCAAAACAAAACCATGGAGGAATCTACATAAGCTTAAATAATAAACCATGACAGGTGAACCGTGATAGGTGAACCATGAAATGGTGAGGGATTACTGTACTCTTGCTCGTTTTTTTGCACAGAATTTTACAAGAAGTGTTCTACTCTTAATCAGCTAGTATCAAAACAATGTTCATTTGAGTTGAATGAAATACTATATTATCATAGATTTTGTTTATTGATATCACTTATTTTTTTACCTTGTCATATTCTAATTTCATACAACACAAGAATTTTAATTCAAGAACATATGTACCATTTTTTTCATCACATTTTCTGAAGCCCTGCTTTTTTTAATAATGAAATTTTTTAATAATGAAATTGAAAGTTGTTAGTTATTCCTTGTACAGATTCACTTGCATAAGCATCATGTAGACCTTTCTTGCATTTTGCATGCACATCATACTTCTCCACTTGAACCTCATGTATGCAACATGCAGACCCACATGCAAAAGATGTAAGTGCATGAACAATGCACCCATCTTTTTATCTCCCAAATATACTTGCATCTTAAGCCCACATATGCATTATATATCCATCAGTTCCTTTGCCAGCTTAGCATGTGCAACATTCAACTCTTTAAGTATATTTGTATCATTGTTTGGTTTTCATTATTATTTCTTTTCTATCCTAATCAATTGCTGTTTTTCCCTGCAATATAGGAGCTAATTTAGTGACTCCTATAAACTAGATGAAGTTTTGATTGTTCACCATTTTTTCACTGGTTTATTGGAGCAACAAGAATGCAATAAGTCTTATCCATATACGACAAAACTCATATATATAAAGTAGAACTAAAATACTGGTCCTCGATTTTTTCAACAAATGCAGTTGGGAGAAGTTTTTCTAACTTTCTCTTAACACAGAATTCATCTAGAGTTGAAACTGTCATTCTACTCTTGTTCAGCTTGTCCCAGCATAAGGCATGTTTTAGTTAAATAAATACTGAATATCTCTACTTCACCAGTTTATATATAATAAGTTCACTTATCTTTATCTCACCAGTTTATATATAATAAGTTCACTTATCTTTATCTCAGCAACATTTTTCTTTCACACAATACATTACATGTGTTGTGTGAAAGAGGGACCTTATTTAAAGAGAATAAATAAATTTTAAGAGGGACCTTAATTAAAGAGAATATGCATTACATTACTTCTTCTTCAAAATATTTAACTACAAACTTGCTTTTTAATTAATGTTACACCTGAGAATTGTCACAGCTTCAGACCTGTAGTTATTAACTTTTGAAAGTTAACACATACAAACTGTATGTGTGTATGATATTCTTCCTCCTATCTGGTATTCACTATCAATCACACCTTCACTCATGTTTACCATTCACTGCATCCACTTCTATCTCCACCTCCATCTAACTGCCATTCTTTCACACCCTTGTGATTTTACCAACCCATTCATTCTGTCCACTCTACATGACCATTTCTCTAATGTTCACCTTCCTGTAACTTGGGGATATGCTCTGACACCTCTGTACCTTTTTCTTCCTTCTTTTCCCAACAGGGCCATGTATCACCTCTACTGCGAGACACCTGTTTCTATTCCTCTATCAGACTTAAACCTCTCATCCCCAGGCATAAAGCCACTTAGTATCATTTTCCCCCCACTCAGTTGAGGGGGTCTTGGCTTACATGTTACTTGGTGACTTTACTAGTGCCAGTGCCACATTCAAAGTACCCACTGCGCATTGTAAAGTGGTTGGCGTTAAGAAAGGCATCCAGACACAGGAACCATGCTAAAGCAGACAGTAGAGCTCAGCACAATCTTGTGACTCCCCAGCTTCTTCCAAATTGTCCAACCCATGCCAACATGGAAAACAGATGTTAAACAAGAACAATGATGATGATGATGATGATGATGATAGTAATGACGACGGTGATGATGATAGTAATGATGATGATGATGATGATGTTGATGAGGGTATTGATGATGATGATGATGATGATGATGATGATGATGTTGATCATCTCTAGTCATTGAAGTAGTGCATTCTACGACTAGAGGTCATCATTGATCTCTAGTCATTGAATAATGCTGACGATGATGAAGATCTCCAATGATTAATGTGCATGTTTGATATGAGGCGGAATATTGTGCAACAGTGAAATGGCTACTAATGTTGAGAAGGTAGGGTGGTGACAGACAACCGAAACTGGAAGCATATCTGAGAGAATTTAGATTAGAGAAAACTGCACTGACACCAGTTGCAATGGAACAATCTGATAAGAAACTTTCAACCCAAGAAAAGAATGAACAATGGAATTCACAGGTTGATGACTTTGCCAAGAGGTCTACAGAGTAGATATAGTTGAAAGGGTTTTTTTTTTGTAACCCTAAAACTGAGTAAATTTATAATTATAAGACATTCTTCATTTTTTATTTTATTGAAAGCATTTTTCAAGGAGTTTTATCTTTTTGATTCTACATGTGGAAGTTTATCTCAGATTCCTTTGATTTTTATATTTAGCTTCAAGCCAAATTGCGCATAGAGTACTTATAATTTATAGAGACAACATTCGTGTCTCTCCTTCAAATTTTGTTATTTTCATTTCCAGGTCTTTCACTTTTAGAAAAACACTTAACTTCATTTAGAAAGTCATAGAAGTTAGAACGCAAAACAATCTAGATATACACATGCTTTTAAGGAGTGTAGAGTATGTAAATCAGGAAAAGTCTTTGTAAATAAAATTGGATAGTTGGAAATTGTCTAGAAGCTTTGTGGGACACCCTGCCTCTGTAATTTGATGGCTAAACCTTGTTACACAATGTCATGTTGATTCTGCTTGAGGCTAAGTGTTTATATTACAACTATCCCTTTACACCATAATATGTAGGTCATTCTATTGTTTGAACAATTGAAACACTCATATGCTGAAGCATTTTTTATTCACCATTATCTCATACAGAGTAAAACTTGAAAGTTTCTGGGAGCTGACTGAAAGAGGTCAACTGAAAAAAAAGTTCATACTTTTCTGAATTACCACCAGATTTTTAAGCTATATACTCTGTTTCAATGGCAGTCAGTACTGGTCAACAAAGGCAGCAGAAGATATTCTTTTGTAAAAAGGGGATCTTCATGACAGCATGAGTACAAAATAGTTTTAACCTGTTAACATTTAATCTGGCTATATCAAGCCCAAATATTCTACCCATTTTATGTTAAAACTGACCACATGCAAACTCTCACACCTACCCTACAATGTCATTCTTAAAATAAACAACCACATCATCAAAATCTCAAATCTCAAAACTATAAGATAATGCATGATTAATTCAAATCAATGTAAATAGATAAGCATTACATTTGACAGAGTAATCTGAATATCAAAGGATTAAAGTTTTAGCAGCTTTGGGTACTGTTTGGAGTATGTTTATAGAAAGTTGACAAGTTTATAGGAGCTGACAAGAATTTTGGACTGTTGAAAGCTAACGAATTTTCTTATATTTATAATTAGAGTGGTTGCTAAAAAGGTTGATATATTAGTTAAAAGTTATATATTTATGCATACAATATCTCTTAGGGAGATTGGTATGTTTGTAACATCAATGCAAAATTTCCTCAATAATCAACTTTTTGGGGAATGTATTAATTTTTCCTACACACTATTTAATTTCAGGAAGTACCCATTCATCCATGTATTAGAATTATTTATAGTTACTAATAAACATAAAAATCTCCTTTGGTTATGAATGACTATGAGATTACACCTAGAAAGTTCTCCTTCAAGGCACAAGTCTGGGCAAGGTTGTGTTATGGAAGACCAGTAGTCACCCATGCATACCAGCTTCCCCTCTCCACACCATTGATGTTATCCAAGGGAAAGGCAAAGGCTGATACAGCTTGGCACCAGCGACGTCGCAACTCATTTCTACATCTGAGTTAACTGGAGCAATGTAAAATAAAGTGTCTTGCTCAAGAACACAACACACAATCCAGTCTGGGAACTGAACTCACTACTTCATGATTGTGAGTCCAATGCTGTAATCATTGAGCCATGCACGTTCATATAATTACTAATAGTACCATAGTTTCACAATAAATATTTATTCACTTAATTGTTTATACATGTTTATCAATTCACTAATTAGAATAAATAATACATTTTTCTCTTTTTTTTCTGTTGGTAATTAAAGTAATTGTCTTTTAGTTCTATCTAGCATATCCTAGAAAATTGTTGTCATATCAGAAGGATAAGTGTATAGAATGGTGGATAATTTTACACCTCAGAGCAAATAAACCCACTATAAATTATTACAATGAACTTTAATTTGTACACAGGAAGGGTTTTTTTTTCTGTTATTAGTACCACTGTCATAGACCTAAAGTAACATTTCTACATAACCCAGAAGTAGATGCCTGCATGAATAGCATTTCACAAAAGTCATGTTTTTAACGGTCTGAACAAAACATCATCATCATCATCATCTTTGTTTAACATCCGCTTTCCACGCTGGCATGGGTTGGACGGTTTGACATGGAGCTAGCTGGCAGAGAGCTGTCCAGACTCCAACTGTCTTTTGTGAGATGGTTTCTATAGTTGGATGCTCTTCCTAACACCAACCACTTAACAAAGCATGCCAGGTGTGCCTTTTATGTGCCACCAGCATGGATGCATTTATGCAGCACTGGCACAGGTGTGTTAATGCAGCTCTGTCGCAGGTGCTTTACAAGTGGCACTGGCACCTGAAAAGACAAACCTATGTGTGGAAGAATGCGATTTTACTTAGTTTGACACGTCTCATCAAGTACAGCAAATTGTTTCATCTCCCGGTCCCTTGTCATTTCCTCAGTGAGGCCCAGTATCACTAATAAAAAATTTGGCATACAATGATATTTCCCATTTTTATCTAAACTGTGTCACTAATTCTCCTGAAATTATTTTAACCATTTTGATACCAACCTACCTTAGACTGCCCCTGGTTCTATCACACAAACTTCTTGTTTAATGTGATCTAATTAAAATCTTCCATTGAAATTTCAAATAAATTTATGTTCCAAACACCAACTTGATAATGACAAAATTATTTTGCTAAATTCTTCATTACTTTCAAAATTAATTAAAATAGAGACAGTATTTTTCAACAGAAATATGTCATATGATCTAGCTTCTGGATCTTTCCATCATGTTTGTTTTAACCATTTCGATACCAACTTGCCTGACACCATCCATGTTTCTATGAAACACATTCCCTATTTTGAAGAGATCTAAATATTAAAACCTTCCTTCAAAAATGTTTTGCTAATTTATGTTTCAAACACTTGCTTAATTACAACAAAGTTATTTGATTAAATTCATTATTTTCAAAATTAATTGAAACAAAGAAGCCGTAGTTCAACAGAAATGTGGTTACAAAATGTTTAACTCTATCAACCTAGGAATCTATAACAGGGATATCAGTATCTACTGACGGTAAAATTTAAACACGTAATACCAATGGTTTTCTTAAGGTTGAAGCTAACAATAGTTTGTAATTTAGGTACCAACTCAGCATTTTTGAGGGGATGTGGTGAGGTGACTACTTCAACCCCAGTACTTGACTGGTGCTTTATTTTACTGACCCTAGAGTTATGAAAGGCAAAATTGATTTCAGGAAGATTTGAACTCAGAATGTAAAGAGACAGAACAAATAACCCCAAGGAATTTTTCCAATGCTTCTATGATTCTGCCGCTCCATAATCCATAAACCTTTGCATCATATTTAGCAATAGTTTGACTGAATAAAAAAAAATTATCAGAATTTTAAAAGGTAATCCATATTTGTTTATGTGAAAGAAAAGAAAAATACTTATAAAAAAAAAATGGAAAAAAATTGATATTGTTCTTGAAAATAGAAAGGCTATATCGATATATTTATACGTAAGAAAAATAAACCCAATAATTGAATCTGGTTTTCTTACAAAATAATTGGCACTTCATTGGTTATGATGACAAGGGTTCCAATTCAAAGGAATAGCCTGCTTGTGAAATTAAGTGACTGAGAACTGTAAAAACTGAGTGGCAGAACTTTGCAAAGTGGCTGAGCACTGCAAAGATACACATACTCTTGATGTAATTCTCACGGAGAATCAATGTCACACAGAATGGGACAAAGCTGGTCCTTTTTGCATTGCAGGTGCAACTCAGTTTTGTCAGCTGAGTGGACTGGAGCAATGTGAAATAAAATGTCTTGTTGAAGGACACAACGCACTACCAGGAACTGAAGTTCTGACCTTATGACCATAAACCAAATACCCTAACCACTAAGCTATGCACCTTCCCCCTTGCAAAATAGAAACTAATAAAATTCACAAACATAAATTTCACTGTAGCTAAATTTAATCGAAGAAAATAAAATAATAAGCACCTCTTTGGTTATTGACATCATCAAGGGATGGAAACCAGAATCGAAAGCACTTGGGCATTGTTTGCACAGCTGTCTTGTTGAATTAAGAGCTTCACATTTTATTTTCCTGTAAAATAAAACAAGATTTCTTAGAGTTATGCATTCTTTGTCCAATATAGTAAGAAAGAAGCATTGTCTGTCTTCCTATGTCTTTATGAATAACTCATTGTATAAAATTATGCCATGTGTATATCATCATCGTCATCGTCATCCTCGTTTAATGTCCACTTTCCATGCTGGCATGGGTTGGATGGTTTGACTGAGGGCTGGCAAGCCAGAAGGCTGTACCAGGCTCCAATCTGATCTGGCAAGGTTTCTACAACTGGATACCCTTCCTAATGCCAACCACAGGAACTAGTCAGGTGGCACTGGCAATGACCACACTTGAATGGTGCTTTTTACATGTCACCACCATAGGTGCCAGTCAGGCGGTAATGGCATTGGCTATGACAATGACATCACTTGACTCAACAAGTCTTATATATATATATATATATATATATATATATATATATATAGAGAGAGAGAGAGAGAGAGAGAGATACATACATATACATACACATATATGTACATATACTTATATATATATATATATATATATATATATACACACACATACACCCACACACACATACACACACATATATATACACATATACATACATATATATGTATGTATATATATATATATATATATATATATATATATATATATATATATATATACACACACACATATATATACATATACATATATACATACACCCACACACACATATGCCAAGTGAAATCATAGTCGTGACTAAAGCCAGTGTCACCTAACTGGCACTCAGCACATGAAAAGCACCCACTACACTCTTGAAGTGGTTGGCATTAGGAAGGAACCCCCCACCCCAGCTGTAGAAGCCATGCCAAATCAGCTTGAAACCTGGTGCAGCTCCCCAGCTTACCATTTTTCAGCCAAACTGTTCAACTCATGCCAGCATGAGGACGATGATGATACATATAAAAACATAATTCAAATAAGAAGACAAAGCAAGAATTTAGCACATCTTTAATGACCAGTTACAATTGTTTCTCTGTTTTTTAATGTCCTTGCATTAAAGTTTTTAATGTCCTTCCAGGAAAAAGATTATGTAATGTTTATGGATTTAAATACTAGCATGGTACTTCATGAAACTAGCATCAGAGTACACTCTTACATTGTGCACAACGTAAGAGCAGACGTTCCTAACACCAACCACTTTACAGAGTGTACTGGATGCTCTTTATGTTGCACCAGCACTGGCAGTGTCATCAAGTAACTTGCAAGGGAAGACCCCACCCTCAACGGATGAAGGGAGTGAGCAGTATTGGGAAAGGTGGATTTGTGCTAGGGGATGATAAGTTAGAATATGAGGAGGGACAAAAATAGGTGTCTTATATTAAAGGAGATACATGGCTACTTCAGTAAGAGAACGAGAAGGGCGAGAGAGGAGAAAAAAAAGAAAGAGAGAGGTGAAGATGTGGTGGTGGTGGTGGTGGTGGTGGATGTAGGCTCATGTTACAAGAAGATAGGAAACCCTATAAAGGGTCACTGATGCTACCCTTCCTCCACTAATGAAGCAAAAGAATAAAATACATGTCTTTATCCCTATAAAAGAATTAGGATTAGTAGAGGAAAACAGAATAAACTAATCTGCTTTTAATCTATTAATAATTATTAATCCATTTTAAAATGATCCCCCTCCTCTTTATCATTATCATCATCACCACTGCTGCTGCTACCACCACCACCACCATTGCTGTCACCACCACCACTACCATCATCATCATCATCATCATCATCATCATCATTGTCGTTTTAATATCCACTTTTCCATGCATGCAATGAGTCAGACAAAGTTTATTGAGGTGGATTTTCTATGGTTGGATGCCATTCCTGTCACTTACCCTCACTTGTTTTCGAGCAAGGTAATATTTCCTTATGGAAATATGCTTTTGTAGAATATCAGAAATGAATGACATTCATTTACAACAATCACATGATGTCAAGACTAGAAGACACAAACATACCCATACACATATATGTATGTACATACATACATATGCATGTGCATCCATACATACATACACACATACGATGGGCTTCTTTCAGTAGTTTCCATGTACCAAATCCACTCTTGAAGCTTTGGTCAACTTGAGATTATGACAAAAGACACCTGTCCAATATGTCAAACAGTGTGACTGAACTATGTTGGCAGTTGGTAAGCAAACTTAATTGCACGTTCACAACTCAACCTACGAAAAATAAACAAGAATAAATAGGGAGTGGAGAAGATAAAGTTTTCTCTGATTTCATTTCCATTTCCTTTTCATCATCATCATCATCCTCATCATCAACTTTTGGTTTCATTTTCCATGCTGGCATGGGTTGCATGGTTTGACTGGAACTGGCAAGCTGGAGAGCTGCAGTAAGTTCCAGTCTGATCTGGCCTGGTTTCTACAGCTGGATGCCCTTCCTAATGCCAACCACTTTATAGTGTGTGCTGAGTGCTAGAGGTGGCAAGCTAGAGAGTTGCACCAGGTTCCAGTCTGATCTGGCCTGGTTTCTACAGCTGGATGCCCTTCCTAATGCCAACCACTTTATAGTGTGTGCTGAGTGCTAGAGGTGGCAAGCTAGAGAGTTGCACCAGGTTCCAGTCTGATTTGGCCTGGGTTTCTACAGCTGGATGTCCTTCCTAATGCCAACCACTTTATAGTGTGTGCTGAGTGCTAGAGGTGGCAAGCTAGAGAGTTGCACCAGGTTCCAGTCTGATTTGGCCTGGGTTTCTACAGCTGGATGCCCTTCCTAATGCCAACCACTTTATAGTGTGTGCTGAGTGCTAGAGGTGGCAAGCTAGAGAGCTGCACCAGGTTCCAGTCTGATTTGGCCTGGGTTTCTACAGCTGGATACCCTTCCTAATGCCAACCACTTTATAGTGTGTGCTGAGTGCTAGAGGTGGCAAGCTAGAGAGTTGCACCAGGTTCCAGTCTGATTTGGCCTGGTTTCTACAGCTGGATGCCCTTCCTAATGCCAACCACTTTATAGTGTGTGCTGAGTGCTAGAGGTGGCAAGCTAGAGAGTTGCACCAGGTTCCAGTCTGATTTGGCCTGGGTTTCTACAGCTGGATGCCCTTCCTAATGCCAACCACTTTATAGTGTGTGCTGAGTGCTAGAGGTGGCAAGCTAGAGAGTTGCACCAGGTTCCAGTCTGATTTGGCCTGGGTTTCTACAGCTGGATGCCCTTCCTAATGCCAACCATTCTATTGTGTGTGCCGGGTGTTTTTAATGTGACATCATATGGCACTGGCACAAGTGTTTTTTACTTGGCACCTGCTCTGGACTTTTGCAGACCAATGCTCTTTACGAGGGAGAGCAGCTTTAACATTCTTGTCGAAACACAAAAAAGAAAGAAAGAAAGAAGGAAGGAAAGAAAGGAAGAAAGAAAGAAAGAAAGAAAGAAAGAAAGAAAGAAAGAAAGAAAGAAAGAAAGAAACAAACAAACAAACAAACAAACAAAGAAAGGAAGAAACGAAGAAAGAAAGCATTTATTATTACCAGTCTTCTTGATTTAACTTT
The DNA here is from genome assembly GCF_046866305.1 of Octopus bimaculoides. Taxonomy (NCBI): domain Eukaryota; kingdom Metazoa; phylum Mollusca; class Cephalopoda; order Octopoda; family Octopodidae; genus Octopus; species Octopus bimaculoides. The sequence continues at coordinate 20,330,833 of NC_142944.1, read as the reverse complement.
TGTTGCAGTTCATCAATTCCAGCTGGTGGTAGTGAGACAGAGTTTTCTGGGGCTTGAGTGAGATCTGAAGAACTTCTGAGAGCTTGATTGTTTTCATTGTCTAAAATGTGCCTGCAAACATAAACCGCCATTGCATTTATTTCAGCATTTATTTATATCAGTATTTCAGTATTTGGTAAACATAATAACTTGTTAGAGTTGACTACTTTTATACACAACTGCCAACTATTTGTTATTTAACTAACCACAACTATCTTTCATTAAGTTATGAACTGTAAGTCTGACATAAAAAAAGCCTTTTTGTCTTTGGGTAGCCTATTTTTTTTCTCCTTTCCCTATATTGCTTCATTTTACTAAACTATTTGGAAAGCTAGCAGATTATCTTGAAATGCTACATGTAAAATATTCTAGCTTCCTTTTCACAAGAAATGAACATATTATTTGGTTCACACCTTGAGATTGAACCTGTGCACCAGCTAACACAAGCTTCTAAGAGATTAGGAGAGGTTTCACAGTTTATAACCAATTGAAATGGATACTGAATTCTGACAGTGTTATTCTGTCTTTAATTCATATATACCCCTGGTTGCATTTTCACAGCACAAAACCTGCTCCTACTTGTTTGGACATGATCTCGCCAGGAAGCATCTGACTGAGCATACGAAATGTTCATTAGGTAGTCGACACCTGTAGCTAACAGTTTTGCACACTGTCCTTCTTTTCCACATTGTGAAAGTATACTATAATGTTTAATCTAAAAACAGTGAAGGTTTTTATGGGCATATACGGGTTAAATAGGTATTTTAAGCTTTTTTTTAACATTGAAATACACTGTATTTGTTTCAATTAATTTTGAAAATAGAGAAGAATTGATGAAAATAACATTGCAATTGTTAAGCTTATAGGCACAAGAGTGACTGAGTGGTAAGGAGCTTGCTTCCCAATCATATGGTTCTGAGTTCAGACTCACTGCTTGGCACCTGGGCCAAGTGTCTTCTACTATAGCTTCAGACCGACAAAAGCCTTGTGAGTGAATTTGGTAGATTGAAACTAAAAGAAGCCTGTCATATATATGTGTGTGTGTGTGTGTGTGTGTGTATTTGTGTGTCTGTGTCTGTCCCCCTATCATCACTCGACAACCAATGTCAGTGTGTTTAGGTCTCTGTGACTTAGCGATTTGGCAAAAGAGCCCGATAGAATAAGCACTAGGCTTACAAAGAATAAGTCCAGGAGGTTGATTTGTTCAACTAAAGGTGGTGCTCCAGCATGGTTGCAGTCAAAATGACTGAAACAAGGAAAAAAGTAAAAGCGTACAAGAATGTAGTGTTTGGACCATAAGTTAACATGAAATTTTAACAAGGCTTTAATTTAGATCACTTTAAAACATAAAGCTTTTATCATAGAGCTATTTATGGTCTCAGGTGGGTTTGTAAATTTTTTTTTTTGGCCATAATAGCACAGTTTTCAAGTATTGCATTTAATTACTTACGTCTTTGGTTTTATCTTCGGAGTTAAGCTTGGTGTTGGCTTACAAGTTTTCTCTAAATTAAGAGGATTTGAATTCACAGGAAGAACTAGAAATGATTGAATAATAAATAGATAAATAAATAAATGAATGAATATGATATATCTCTAGTGAATAGACTATTTGTATTAAAAAATTTTGAAGAGAAACCTTTAAGTGGTTTTAGACTGAATGTGTGTGTGTGCGTATGTAAGTGTATGTGTGTATGCATGTGTGTCTGTATGTGTCTGTATGTGTGTCTGTATGCTTGCATGTGTGTATGCATGTGTGTGTGTGTAAGTGTATGTGTGTATGCATGTGTATGTATGTATGTGCATGTTTGTATGCATGTGTGTGTAGTGTGCGTATGCATGAGTATTTTGTAAATGTAGTGATAAGTTTTCACTGTATATATTTGGCTATAGAAAATAGCCTAATACTGGAGGATATAAATCCATGACAGAAAAATGGGTAATTAGTACACAGGAGTGGCTGTGTGGTAAGTAGCTTGTTTACGAACTGCATTGTTCCTGGTTCAGTCTCACTGCGTGACACCTTGGGCAAGTGTCTTCTACTATAACCTCGGTCCGACCAAAACCTTGTGAGTGGATTTCGTAGACAGAAACTGAAAGAAGCCCATCGTATATATGTATATATACATGTATGTGTGTGTGTGTGTGTGTGTATGTTTGTGTGTCTGTGTTTGTCCCCACTAACATCGCTTGACAACCGATGCTGGTGTGTTTACATCCCCGTAACTTAGCGGTTCATCAAAAGATACCGATTAAATATCTATATATTTAATTTCACACATGTGCATTTTCTGTTTTTGATTTTTTTGACTACACAGTATAGTAGGGTCAGTTGGGCTCTGTCTGTGAGAAAAACAGTACCATGAGGCAATTCACTCTGCCAGGAATTTGGAAACAACATGCTGCACTTCTTGGTATTCACGCTGGGAACTCCAATACAAACATTTCAGAGTGTTTAGATGTCAATCTGGGCACAGTGCAATCCGTGGACATACCGAGAGTGATAAAAACCAAGCTTCCAGTCAACATCATGGTGTTTGGAGTGATCACTAGTGATGGTAACGTTATGCCTTCATTCAGTTTCTCACACAGCCTCAGACTCAACAGAAAGGCCTACATCAAGTGCCTGGAGGAGGTAATGCTGCTCTGGATGAAGAGGGTGGCTGCTAGAAGACCCTATGTCTGGCAACAGGACTCTGCACCATGCCAAACAAGTAGGAGAACCCAGTCATGGCTGTCAGACAATTTCTGCGACCACATCACTCCTAACATCTGGCCACCTAACACTCCAGACTGCAATCCTCCCTTGATTATTAGGTGTGGGGCCGAGTTGAGCAAGAGATCAACAAAACTCCTTATAACACCAAAGATGAACTGAAGGCAAGGATTATGGCAGTATTCATCCACTTCAACAAGAAGACCGTCCAAAAGAGTTGCAGGAGATTTTGAAGTTGTCTGGAGGCCAGGCTTAAAGGCAATGGCAATTTTATTAAATAAATTTACTCTTTAGTATTTCAAAATATTTTTATGTAATTTTGGTAAATACATCTTTTAAAATGAAATGACAGCGTTATTTTCATTTTAGCCTAATTTAGATGACAGTTTATTCACCACACCCTATATGCACATCATCATCATCATCATCATCATCATCATCATCGTTTCATATGTATACATATTTATATATGCAATATATATATATATACATATAATATATTTACACACATACACACACACACACTTATTCGTTTTCGCTTGTTCAGAGGACAAAAATCACAAACTAAAGAAAGAACATGATGCTGACTAATGGATGAATGATTTAAATAATCAAACATTGTAAATTTGCACTTGTCTGTCTTCTTTAGGAAGGTATCAGGCAATGGTGAAACACTATTTATAATTCTTATGTGCACCTCTCAATGTCTACATAGAAGTAAAAACACAGGCAAAAGCACCTGTGTGAGCTGGTGTTAGAATCTTATTAATTAAATTTGGTCAGTTTGTCATTTAAATATTTATGTTGAGACTGTTATTCTTGCAGTGTTAAATATTTTCAGTTTGTATCATCATCATCATCATCACCGCTGCCACCACCGCTGCCACCGCCGCAACCACTACCACCACCACCACCACCACTACCACCATCTTTTATTATCCGTTTTCCATGCTAGCATGCGTTGGACAGTTTGACTGGTAAGCTGGGGAGCCACACCAGATTCCAATCTGACTTGGCATGGTTTCTATGGCAGGATGCCCTTCCTAACATCAATCACTCCAAGAGTGTAATGGGTGCTTTTTTTATGTGCTACTGGCATGGGTGCCAGTTACGCAACACCAGCACCAGCCACAACTACGATCTCACTTGGCTTGACAGGTCTTCTTAAGCATGGTATATCACCAAAGGTCTCATGCACTTGTCACTGTCTCTGTGAGGCCCAACACTTGAACAGTGCTTTTTACATGTCATCTGCATGTGTACCAGGTATGAGACACTGGCATCGGCTATGACTACAATTTTACTTGGCTTGACAGGTCTTCTCAAGCATGGTATATTACCCAATGTCTGAAGAGTGCCTTTTATATGCCACTGACATGGGTGCCAGTGACATGACACTGGCATCGGCCATGACTACGATTTCATTTGGCTTGATGGGTTTTCTCAAACATGGCATATTGCTCAACGTTTGTGGGTGCTTTTTACATGCCAGTTACACAACACTGGCATCAGCCATAACTATGATTCCACTTGGCTTCACAGGTCTTTGAATATAATGTAATTATGTTTTCATTCCTGTGTACAAGTATTTAAAGTTAAACATTTGGTATAAAATATTTATGCTTAGACTGTAAAACAGATTTTTCATACCTTCTAGTTGAATTTTGTTATAGGATTCAGTTTGCTTTGTTTTATCTCCTTTACGTTTCTTCATTGTTACTCTTTCTTTCACAGGTTTTGTTGTAGAAATTTGAGTAAAATCCTGGTAAAATAAAAAAAGAAAAAGAAAAGAAAAGAAAGAAATCCAAACTGAAAAAATACTACTGAAACATTATCATTTTTATATCATCATCATCATCATCATCAACATCATTGTCCTTATATCCTCTTTTCTAGTTGCCAATCCTCAACTATGTCCAATTATGGTAATATTTCCTCTCTGAGCAGACGTGTTTTCATGGAAGATTGTAAATGAAGGACACTGCTTCCGTAACGGTAACACTCATTTTTGATTACTATTACACAAAATTCAATGTAAGGAGACAGTAACACACACACATGCATGCACACACTCGCATACACACGCACACACACACACACACATACACACACACACAGAGGACAAACTTCTTTTAGTTTTTGTCTATCTAATCCATTCACAAGGCTTTTTTGTCAACTCAGAGCTACTGTACAAGACACCTTCCCAAGGTGCATGCCATGGGACTGAACCTGAAACCATGTGGTTGGCAAGCAGGCCTCTTAACACCTAAACAACACCTGTGCCTTGATATCAATGAATTATCAAGTACAAACAACTCTAATGCTATGGCTACCTCTGGTTATGGGATCTTGTGCTTATACCTTTACTTTACTTTGTACTTTTTTACTTGTTTTCAGTCATTTGACTGCAGCTTTGCTGGAGCACCACCTTTATAATCGAGCAAATTGACCCCAGAGCTTATTCTTTGTAAGCCTAATACTTATTCTATAGGTCTCGTCTGCCGAACCACTAAGTTATGGGGATGTAAACACACCAGCATTGGTTGTCAAGCGATGCTGGGGGATGGGGGGACAGGCACAAACATATACACATACATATATATATATATATATATATATATATATATATATATATATATATATATATGTATATGTATATATATATATATATATATCATCATCATCGTTTAATGTCTGCTTTCCATGCTGGCATGGGTTGGACGATTTGACTGAGGACTGGTGAAACCGGATGGCAACACCAGGCTCCAATTTAATTTGGCAGAGTTTCTACAGCTGGATGCCCTTCCTAACGCCAACCACTCCGAGAGTGTAGTGGGTGCTTTTATGTGTCACCCGCACGAAAACGGCCACGCTCAAAATGGTGTCTTTTATGTGCCACCCGCACAAGAGCCAGTCCAGCGGCACTGGCAACGATCTCACTCGAAAATCTTATGAAGGCCAGTCAGGCGGTACTGGCAACGGCCACGCTCAAAATGGTGCATCCCATGTGCCACCCGCACAAGAGCCAGTCCAGGGGCACTGGCAACGATCTCACTTGGCTTGCCGAGTCTTCTCACGCACAGCACATTTCCAAAGTTCTCGGTCAGTAGTCATCGCCTCGGTGAGGCCCAATATACGAAGGTCTTGCCTCACCACCTCAGCCCAGGTCTTCCTGGGCCTACCTCTTCCACGGGTTCCCTCAACTGTTAGGGTGTGGCACTTTTTCACGCAGCTATCCTCATCCATTCTCACCACATGTCCATACCAGCGCAATCATCTCTCTTGCACACCACAACTGATGCTTCTTATGTTCAGCTTTTCTCTCAAGATACTTACACTCTGACGGGTATGCACACTGACATTACACATCCAGCGGAGCATACTGGCTTCATTCCTTGCGAGCTTACGCATGTCCTCAGCAGTCACAGCCCATGTTTCACTGCCATGTAGCATGGCTGTTCGAACACATGCGTCATACAGTCTGCCTTTTACTCTGAGTGAGAGTCCCTTTGTCGCCAGCAGGGGTAAGAGCTCTCTAAACTTTGCCCAGGCTATTCTTATTCTAATATATGTATATATATATATATATATATATATATATACATATATGATGGGCTTCTTCCAGTTTCCGTCTACCATATCCACTCACAAGGCTTTGGTTGGCCCGACGCTATAAGAGAAGACACTTGCCCAAGGTGCCATGTAGTGAGACTGAACCCAGAATCATGTGGTTGGTAAGCAAGCTACTTACCACACAGCCACACCTGTGCCTATGGAAATTGTGAAGTACAAGCACAAATTTCAGGACATAATCTATAGTTCTGCCTTTACAGAAACTCAGATAAATTCTAACAATTTGTACTTTCTTCCTAGCTTTTGGCTAAGAGGAATTTTAGCTAAGACCAATGAAGTTGACATTGCTAAAAATAATAATTGCAATACATATTCACGCACGCGTGCATGTGTGTGTGTGTTTGTGTGTGTGTGTGTGTGTGCGTGTGTGTGTGTGTGTTGTGTTGTGTGCATGTGGACAAGATTTTGTATATGTTTAACTGTAAATCATGGATTGTGATATTTTCGTGGGTCACAATGTGTGTGTGTGTGTGTGTGTGTGTCTATCTCTCTCCCTCTCTCTCTCTTTATATTATGATGATCATCATCATCATTTAACGTCTGCTTTCCATGCTGGCATGGGTTGGACGGTTTGACTTGAGGACTGGCAAGGCAGGAACTGCACCAGGCTCCAGTCTGATCTGGCAAGGTTTCTACAGCTGGATGCCTTTCCTAACACCAACAACTCCAAGAGTGTAGCGGGTGATTTTTACATGCCACTGACAGGGGGGCCAGTCAGGCAGCACTGGCAACAGCCATGACTATGATTTCACTTGACTCAACAGGTCTTCTCAAGCACAGCATATTGCCCAACAATTAAAGGATACTTTAAATGGACTGGTTATGTGACACTGGCATCGGGCACAGCTTTGCTCTCACTTGACTTGCTGGGTCTTCTCAAGCACCATATATCTCCAAAGGTCTCGGTCACTTGTCACTGTCTCTGTGAGGCCCAACATTTGAAGGTCATGCTTCACCACTTCACCTCATGTCTTCCTGGGTCTTCCTCTTCTGCAGGTTCCCTCCACTGTTAGGGTGTAAAACTTCTTCAAACAGCTGTCCTCATCCATACACATCACATGACCATACCAGCACAGTCATCTGTCTTGCACACCACATCTGATGCTTCTTATGTCCAACTTTTCTCTCAAGAGTGCTTACACTCTGTTGTGTATGCACACTGGCATTACACATTCAGCAGATCATACTAGCTTCATTTCTTTGAAGCCTATGCATGTCCTCAGCAGTCACAGTCCATGTAGCATGGCTGTTTGTGCACATGCATCATACAGTCTACCTTTCAGTCTAAGCGAAAGGCCCTTTGTTACCAGCAGAGATAGGAGCTCTCTGAACTTTGCCCAGGCTATTCTAGTAGCTGCACTCTCAGAGCATCCACCCCCGCCACTGACTTGGTCACCTAGATAATGGAAGTTATCAACTACTTCTAGTTTTTCTCCCTGGAATTGATGGAATCTGTTTTCTGTACATCTTCGGTGTTTATTGCCCCTGAGCATTTGCCACACACAAAAACTATCTTCCCAGTTAACCCTTCCCTGATATTGCTGCACCTCTTATGTGTCCATAGCTTACACCAAGTACATCTTATGGAGTTTGTACCTACACCTTTTCTACAGATCAAGCAGGGCCATCCACCTGGAGGGATTTGTGGTTTGCCTGCCTTCCTACTTATTAAGACTTTAGTTTGTGCTAGATTGACTCTAAGGCCCTTTGATTTTAGACCTTGCTTCCACACCTGAAACTTCTTCTCTAGTTCTAGTAGGGATTCAGATATTAGAGCAAGGTCATCAGCATAGGGGAGCTCCCAGAGGCAGCCTGTCTTGAATTCCTCTATTATTGCCTTGAGGACTATGATGAATAAGAGGGGACTCAGGACTGATCCTTGGTGAATCTCTACTTCTACCCAGAATTCTTCACTATACTCATTGCCAACCCTCACTTTACTGACAGAATCCCTGTACATGGCTTGTACAGCTCTCACCAACCACTCATCTATCCTTAGTTTCCTCATTGACCTCCAGATAAGGGATCAGGGAACCTGTCAAAGGCTCTCTCTATGCCAACGAAAGCCAAGTATAGAGGTTTATCTTTGGTTAGGAATTTCTCCTGCTGCTGTCTTACCAGAAATATAGCATCAGTGGTGCTTCTTCCTGGCACAAACCCAAACTGCATCTCATCTAAACTAACTCTCTCCCTAATTAGTTGGGCTATGACCCTCTCTGTGACTTTCATTACCTGATCCACACACACACAAATTAACCTTTACCACTACCACCACTATCTATCATCAACACCAAAACCAAATCACCTATGACCATTACCAACTGACCAGCTCTTTAATGACAAACAACAACAGCAACAATAGTATAAAGATGATAAACAACTTCATCTAAATTACAAAACATTCACATGGGATAACATAGGACTCTAATGTATTTCATATGTTGAATGAAATGTCTTTGATCTTAGGTCAATTAGCAATGAATTGAGACTAAACAACAACAGCAATGCAAATAAGAAGAATATGACCACTATCACCACCACTTCCACCCACAATAACTCCATCAACACCATAAAATAAAGTCTAAAGTTTGTATGATAATTTGCACTAAAAGGAAGGTGAAACTTCTAATGAAAAATATTTCTGAAGTGCTTAAATTTGCACGACAAAAATGTGACTGCTGAAGCTGCCAGTGCTGGCACCAAAACTGAGGCTAATTATTTTAAGCAGCTGGAAAAAAGGAACTACACACCAGAGCAAGGATACAATGTTGATGAAACTACACTTTTCTAGAATCTTACGCTAGAATTTTTATTTCTGGAGAAGAATAAGCAAATTCAGGATTTAAATCTTCCAAAATCATCTGATGCTTCCCCTGAGAGAAAATGTTATTGGCGGATATGAAATTAAAACCCCTGCCCATGTTTCAATCTGAAAATTCATGGGCTTTCAAGAATTATGCAATGTTAAAGTTGTCTCTTATTTGACATTTAAATTAGAAGGTATGGATGACCAAGAGCCTTTTCAAAGAAGGGTTTACAAACATTTTTTTTGTTCTAGTGTAGAAAGGTACGATGTTAGATATATTTTCAACAAAACATTTCTTCTTTTAGACAATGCACCAAGCAACCCAGTGAACTTAAATGAGCTTTCTGATAATGTAAGAATAGAATTTATCCTCAAAAGTACAACTTTTGTACCAGACAATGGCTGAAAGTATGGCAGCTAACTTCAAGGCATGTTATCTGAAAAGAATTTTCAAACAACTTATGAAAGCAACTGATAGGGAGGCTAAAGCTACAGAGAGAGACTTCCAGACAATGAATTTTGTAGATAACATTGTTGAGTCACAGGATGAAGAGAAACCCTCAACTTCAAATGGTTTTTTTGAAAACTATATTGCAAGACTACATCTGTCACTTCACAACTATTCTCTTACTATCTAACATTTTTTAGTCCTACCAAGATCATTTTATAATAATTATAGTAAACACATCCTATCTACATCATATTTAGGTTATTATATATTCTAAATCCTATCATTTCTTTCTTTGTGGTCCTGATTTCTAGATCTTTATATATTTTGTTGTTTGATTCTGATAACTTTTCCTTTGTTTTAAGGTGCTTTTAGCACATTTTCAGGCCTATGTTTATGTTGATGCCTTTACTTCAATTGATTATACAACTCAGTAAAATCTAGTGCTATATTGTAGCAAGGCTTAGATTTGAAACTACTTTAGCTCAGTAATGAGAACTAGACCACAGTATATCAGATAACTGAATTTGGATCAACAGTATTTCAGCTGCAATTGTTTGATCACATGATTTCAATTGGAAATTTCCATGAGTTACCTGCCAAAATATGGTCATAAATACAGAAGTGTGGGACAATCATTGCAAAGGTTGAGAGATTCTTGTGAAGACAGATAAATACAAGACTCTTAGTAGCTGTTTGACCTTCAGTTAAAAGGAATCACATTGTATACAATAAACACAATATCCTCTGTTCTTCAAGCACTGACATATAACATTTTTAATTCTCATCTCTTGTCTCGCTCAAAGGTGTTGGTATCTAATTCTTGGCCAACACACATACATAACTCACCATTGACAATAAGAACTACTGCCTCCAGTAAGTAAGTTTTTGTAATCATTGTAATGTTTAGGTATAAATAAATGGTTTCTTCAGAAACTTCAAGTAGACTTGGCACTAAAATGGGTAACAACACAATACCTAACTAGCATATAATCCATCTAACCATTACTGAAAGATATATAAAAAAAAGATGGGATGATAATGGATAACATACTTTTGTATCAGCTATTATTCAAAGTAACCACTCTTTTACATGACATGGCAGCATGCAAGCTGAAACGTTAATATCTCTTCAGTTTGTGATCAAGAGAAAATCTATCACATTGCTTTGTTATGTGTTATTAGTACTGTTGACTACTGACTATTCTTTTAGTGTGAACACATTACAAATGACCAGAAAACATTTAAAAAAATCTTTTTGCCAGCTCCCTGTTGGTAAGGAAAGACAGGTTGTTCACAGATAAAAGTCTTTTCATCATAGATTTTCATCACAGCTGATACGAGGTGAAAGAATAACAATTACACTTAACACTTTTAACTTTGGAATCAAACAAGGTTATTTGAGTTATGAATGTTTTTTTATTTGACAGTCTACACAGCAATAAATTACTCCTAGTTTAGACTTTAATGAGACAAGAAAGATAAAACATTATTGATATAAAAACTTTCATTGCTTCCACTAATTGATGTAGGAAAATATCTTAAATTCAATATATTTTATTTGGAATATAAATTTAACAAGTTTGGGAAGAGATGTAACTAATATTTGTCCTCTTCTGTAACTAATATTTGTCCATTAAAAAGTCTACACATTATTCATTTACATCACATTACCATAAAAGCACAATGATCACCTATTGTTACATATTGTTTAAAATTAATGTTTACAAAACAACTTTGTTTGTTGTCATCTTCATTTAACATCCATGTTCCATCCATACTGGCGAGGGTTGGACAGTTTAACAGGTTCTGATAAGTCCAAAGACTGCATCATGGTCCAGTGTCTGCTTTGGCATTGTCTCATCATCATCGTTTAACAACCGCTTTCCATGCTAGCATGGGTTGGGCGATTTGACTGAGGACTGGCAAGCCAGAAGGCTGCACCAGGCTCCAATCTGATTTGGCAGAGTTTCTACAGCTGGATGCCCTTCCTAACGCCAACCACTCCGAGAGTGTAGTGGGTGCTTTTACGTGCCACCGGCATGAGGGCCAGTCACATGGTACTGGCAACGGTCACGCTCAAAAAGGTGTTTTTTACATGCCACTTGCACGGGAGCCAGTCCAGTGGCACTAGCAATGACCTCGCTTGAATGATTTTCTAATGTGCCGCCAGCACAAATGCTAGAAGGTGACACTGGTAACGATTATGCTCAAATGGTGCTATTTACAGGCCACTAGCACAGAAGCCAGACAGACAGCTGCTCTGGCAATGATCACGCTCGGACAGTGTTGTTAGTGCTGCACTGGCACAGGTGCCAGTCATCGAATATGGTTCAATTACAATTTCGATTTCACTTGCCCCAACAGGTCTTTGCAAGCAGAGTTTAGTGTCCAATGAAGGAGAGGTTGGCATGGGTGCCAGTCGTCAGATTTGGTTCAATTTCGATTTTAGATTTCAAATTTCAAATTCCAAGTATGGTTTAAATGGTTGGATGCCCTTCCTAATATCAACCTCTTTACAGCACATTTTGTATAGATTATATTTTTATATAATTATATTTATAAAAACATACTACAAATTATATTTTTGTATATTGTATAACCATAATGTATATTTGTATATTACTTTCAATATTTATCAGCTCACTGTGTTTGTCCCAACTCCTAAATGAACACTAATTTCAAGTGGTTGTCCTTATCCTTCCTACCCTTTCCTTTCATTGTCAATGCTTTATTGCTATACAACATTATATTTCTTACGTATGTGTGAAGATGCTCTCCTTCTTTCAAAAATCAACGCTGCTATTCAACTCATAACAAAAGTAAAATTACAATAAATTAATGACAGATGCCTGCTTTTCTCTAGATGTACATAAAATTTTCATAGGAAGAACCTTTATTCTTTCATATAATATATCTTTGGGTAATTTGGATAATTGAAAATAATTTAAGATAATTGATTAATAATGTGTGAGTTTTCTAAATATACTGGTGCAAACGGATTACAAATATGTGGATAAGAGATGCTTTGAGTTGATGACAGAATGTAGTTATTAGGAAGCAGTTTGATTAGATCAGAGATGATTGTGATGGTAATAAGGTTGAGGTGTGAAGAGATATGTGATATTGCAGATTCATCTAAGTAACGCTTGCATGAAAAAAAAACTAAAACAAAAAAAAAGGCACAGGCATTACATCAGCAGAAGCAGGATGACAGTTACTTCAGGTGAGCATTTGCTATCGAACGGCTGGTGTGTAATAATGATAATGACGACAACAATGGTGATGATGATGATGATGATAATGATGGTGATGATGATGATGATGATGATGATGATGATGATGATGATGATGATGATAATGATGTTGATGATGACAACAATGATGATAAGATGATAACAGTGGTGATTGTGGCGGTGGTGGTGTTGGCAGAGGTATTTTGGTGGTGATGGCAGTGGTGGTGGTGATTGTAGGTGATCGTGGTTGGTGGCAGTGGTGGTGGCTGTGATGATTGTGGTGGTGATGGTGCTGGTAACAACAAATGTAGCAGTGATGATGACGAAGAAGATGAGATTTTTAGTGGGAGAGATAAATACTTACTTCTCTCATAGAATCACCCTCTATGTCACTGTTATCTTGCATACTGTCTTTGCAAATTAGCTTATCTTTTGTAGAATTTGCAATGCTAATGCCATGAACACCGCTACCCATGTGCGTATCATTCAATTTGTGCTCAAATGATTCCATCTCAGAACCAGTCATTTGAGAGTTCAAATTTGTTTCAACAGGATTTAACCCTATAAAAGTAAAGGCACAACAAAAAATATAATTTTGCTTTGAGAAGGATTAGATACAAAGTCTTTGTATTATCTGTTAAACAGGAATGGAAATAGCTAAAATATTGAATTATTCCTGATATCTGATAAATAGATCAACACACTCCAAGACATTGGATTACCAAAACATTTACTCAAATATTTGAAAGATGTCTATTAATCACATGTGCAATAAGCCTTTTTAGTGTATTAGAAAGGTTTGAAATTTATCGGTCTTTCAATATTTGTCAATTCCAAGCCTAAATTGGTTAGATGCCTGTGACTCAACATCCTCTGAAAGTATCTAGTTACAGTTTATATGTTCAAAGAGTTTTGTTGCATCACAAGTTTGGAGAAATTTCAGTTTTCGTCATAGTATAGATAATTTCTGCCTGTTACTATCCAACAGGCATATTATAGATGTAGACCTTCTATCTAATTTTAAAAACTTTCTTCAGAAAGTTGATCATTTTTTTCAAAAGATGACTGAACTAACAGTAGGTGAAAGCCTATTTTACAAACTTCAATCCTCTTAACAGTTAGAACAGATACCAACTCTTTAGAAACTGTTGGATCCTAATTAGGTCAAATTTTTATCTCATCCACTCACCACAATTTAATCAGGGTTGAAGCATTGGCTTTATGTGAACTAACACAGATTAACAAAATATCATCTTTAACCTCTTACTTGATTGACAGAATACACTAAAAGACTAAAGTTGATCAAAACAGAATCAAATATGGAGTAATAGGTTTACAAATCGTTTATCAATTAAACAAATAAAACTAACAACAATAGTGTACTAACAACAATAGTGTATGTCTGATGCCTGCAGCTGTACTGGATGGACATAATATTATTTCTGAAGACAGTAAAAATTATTTATTTGTGAAAATAGTTTAATTTGGAGCATATTAAATAGTCCCACTACTTTCTTAGATGCTTTTCTATTGGTGTGCTTACACTTCAATAAGCAAGTTAAAAATCTTTACAACTGCATGCCATTCTTTATAGAAAGCTCAATTAAAGGTTAAAAACCTCATTAAGGGATAATAAAATCCAATGAATATACTGGTTTATTACCTATTACAGAAAGTATTGAATATTACAGTTAATATTTTGCTGTAAGGTAATTGGATAAACTAGGATTTATATATATTTTTAAGAAAATAGAGATAATTAAATTAATAATTATTTATTAATTACAAAATTGGACATCATCTCTGACAGCTGTTTCAATTCAAGACTTTAGAAATTAATAAGTATAATTAAAAACATTTTCAAGTTGAATCTCATTGGAGGTGGAAAAAAATATACCCTTACATTTTCATATTATTGTGTGCTGAGTCAACACACAATAATATGAAAATGTAAGGGTATATTTTTTTCCACCTCCAATGAGATTCAACTTGAAAATGTTTTTAATTATACTTATTAATTTCTAAAGTCTTGAATCGAAACAGCTGTCAGAAATGATGTCCAATTTTGTAATTAATAAATAATTATTAATTTATTATCACTATTTTCTTATTTTCTTTATACATGAATATATGATAATATTTTTGAAGTATATAATATGAGGAAGTATTATTTTGAGTCAAGTAAGCAAAGACAAAGAGAATAAAATGTGCTGCTAAATTCTTCAATATGTTAAATTTTTCCTAACAACTTTCCTATTGTCCCTGCATATCTCTGCATTATTGTTGAAGGAATGGAAATTGATAACAATCTTATTATACTAAAGTTAATTTTTTTTTTATAAAATAGAAACTATCAGTATTTCAAATTTAACATGTAATTCAATAAATAATAAACCTTTTCCAATGACACCAATCATTTTTGGCTCAGCAGCAATCTCTCCAGAACCTATTTCTGAACTCCCGTAAGAATATAATGATGCCATACCAAGAGGTGTGCCAGATGAAGCATCTGCAAAAAATATATAAAATCCAGAAGATACATTTTCCCCCTTAGTTCGAAAATGGGGGCAGTGCTTGTGATCTTCAAAGGCCCTCCATGACTCAGATCAATACTGTTGATGTTTAGCATGAAAATCTGTAAATCAATGGTTGCAGAAAAACATGGATAGAGAGGGAATTCCAGATAGTCAAAAATTTGGCCTATAGGTTGAGAGACAAAACAAGTGTGATGAGAAAAAAGAGAGAGAGAGAAAGATTTTGGATAGGCATTATGGAATTGCTTTGCAATTAGCTATTTCAGAAGATCAGAGATTATTGCAATAGGGAGAAATGAGGTAGGAATGGAGAAAAGAGGCAGGGATAGAACTGTCCCACATATGTGAGTAGTATTCCACTGTTTAGCTTACTGAAGCTTTGTAAAAATTCAGAAACTGAATAGAAATCCAGTATTTTCTGACTGTGAAGATGAAGGTTTGTCTTTAGAGTGTATTTTTTGCAATATATATGTTGTCAAGTTAGATCATCAGAACTTTTGATGTCTAGCATTTGTACCAATATTGTTGTCTAGCATTTGCAGTAATTTTAAGGGTTTTAACCTATATGTTTTCCAAAACTAGAGAGATATAGGTACACAATTGTTTCCTTGATATGAGTAGAGAATATGTTTTTCTACTTTTGGAGGAAACTAGATTTTCATGTATCAATTGAAAAACGTTTTTGATGACTGTGTTAACAGAGGTGGTGCAAGTTCGATGTGAAATGCCTAGCCTGCAGGTGAAATAACACACATGAGTGTGGAAGACTGAAGAGGAAAGGAAGGTCAGAGATGACAGATAGCAGATCATTAATGTACAGAAATTAAGAGTGTTTGAAGCATAACTGAACCTTGAGGGACACTAAAGTTGACAGTGTGGGCCAGACAGTTTCCCATTAGCACACACTGTAATTTTGTGACCTGAAAGGAAGAGAGGAGAAATGAATGGAGTCAACATATGGACAGTGTAGCAAGGAGATTCTCATGCCAAACATGTTCACAATATTTGCTGATGCCAAATGAAATGAGATTGCTTTTGCAGAACTTTTAAATGTTGGTGATATAGTCATGTCACATTATGGAATCACTAGGGGAGCAGCTTCCAATACATATATTTACTGAGGAGGAAGAGAAACTTAAATTGTTGGCTGATGTGTTTATGTAATTTTAATTATGCTTTTCTTCATTACTACGAATTCACTACTAAACAAGCACTTTTCCCAATGCACTTCTCTGGAAATGGAATTCTCTTCTGACCAAAACTTTTCTTACAGACATTGACCTACAAAAGTTCAAGCAGAACATCAATCACAACAACCACACCAGTATGGGAGATATTACAAAGATTAATAGATGCTACTCTCTCTCTCCTCTAACTTTAAAAAAAATCAATGACATATATAAATAATAATAATTAATAATGAAATTAGTAAAATCACATGAACAAAAAACATACACCCTATAAACTGCAAAGATTTTAATATAAACAATATTAAAAATTGCACTTTCAAAAATTATTGATGGGAACCAAAGCATGTATCTCTCATTTGGATATCTCTCATTAGTCAGCTATACTAACCTGAATCCGTGCTCCCTTCACACACACACATGCACATGCAATCTATCTCAAATTAGGCATAAATATGTATTTGTATTAGTTCATCATAACATAGAAAGATATTCTCTCTTGATTTAATGCATAGATAAGGCTAATATGTAGTATATGAATAGTTTATAAATTGGCTGCTAAATTTTTCATACAATCAATACTAAATGTTACAATTTCAAAATCAACAAATTAAGATTGAAAAAGAACAAACCCACTGTAGGGAATTGAACCACATATCTCTCATTTACAAGGTGAATTTTATACCTGTCACACCACCTTGAGTTTATGTTCACTAATGCAGGTATCTTAGATTCATCTTTACAAAGATAAAAAAGCATTGTTTATATTATAAGATATAAAGATATTTATACTAAAATATTAGAAGTTTAAACAAAAGTATAATTATTAAGTATATTCTTCTGAACATTTCATGTTTGCAGGTATAGTTTCCTTATTGTAGCATGAAATCTATGCTGCAATTACTTCAAATATCTTAATTTTAAGTGTTCAACACTTATTTTTAAGCTCGCATTAGATTCAGATGTTTATTTTCAACTCTTTGGTTTTAATACACATTAGCATGGCATTGTTTCACATTCAGATTCTGCATGAATAACAGATAGCAAGGCTCATTCATGACTAATGATATATAACAACAATTAATCAATCTTTTGTGTCAGTCAAGCCTCTGTAATCAGTTTGCATTGAGTCTATAATTCTGTGAGGGGTTTTACTATTATATTCTAGCGATTGCTTATTGAAAACTTTGTCGCATATTTTTGATACATTGACAAATGGTCGCTGAGATATGTTCAAGTTTCACCCATCAAAGATGGTTTGACACTGGCAATTGTAATTATAATGCATAAACCATATTAGTTACTCCCAGCGCGAATGTGTATATATACATGTATGTGAGGGTGCTAGTGTATGTGTATGAGACTCAAACTTGTCAATTTATTACATAGAGTTTCTTGTTGCTGATCTTCACATACATATTGAAGCTCACATACTCACACACAAACAAAGTGGCTAATTTCTTTGAGAGAGATCTGGTGAGTGTCACTGCTGATAAAAAATTTTTTTTAAATTGCTGGCTATTATTATAATGTTCAGATTTCTTCACGTGTCCTATCCAGTATCCCAAATGTCGGTACATTGTAAGTAGCAATTTCTTCTGTTCTGTAATATTTGCAGTACTTGTCATTGGGAGACAAGCTAGATAGCCAGGTCAATGATATTAAGTAAGAGTGGAATCAATATAAGTGACATTCAGTTTGAATATCTTTAGGTTGATGACCTTTGGTAAAGCATTGATCAGGAAGGAATTACTTTAGAAAATAGTTGTAGTTAAAAAAACAATTGAATTAAGTGCTTAATAGAGAACCTGGGAGTGATGATGACACAAGTGATGATAAAAGGAGCAAAAGCAGCGTGTGAGTTCAGTGAAGCAGAAATCATTGTAGTAAGAATAGAAAGGGCAAGAGAAGAAATAGTGTGTTTATAGATCAATGGTTGTAGAATCTTGATAAGCCTTTGCAGATCAGCTGAATGATATTTTTGGACGCTTGAATGAATATTGTCAATTTAATTCTCATATATGTGATCAAAAATAGAATGTGGGTGTTTTACTTGTTTTGTAGAGGTCAGTAGATAATTATAGCTGACATATTTTCTGAAGAGAAAGCATAGTCTTTTGGTTGCAATACACCTACGTATGGTCACAAGAGAGCTCATCAGAGGTTATGATGTAGAACTTGATAGAATTTGAATGATTTAATTGTATATTTCTTCAATACATGAAGCACCTTTGTCCAAATGGTGTTGATACTGATTATGTTCTCTTTCACTGATCCAAGCAAGAAGTTTTAATATTGACATGATATTGGTTGCATATTAAACAATAGTACAGATAGGCTGTCTCTCAGAATATCCTCGTTGATAACCTGATTCCGTTTGTGAGAACTTTAGCTGATTCAGTTCTTAATTTTAGTTGTGGGTGCCATATTTTAGTCAATCTTTCAACGGCAAAGGAAACAGCAGCTGCGGTATTAACTACTAATCATGAATGAAAGACAGTTCAACTCTTTCTTATATTATAGTTAAGAGTTTTGTTTATGAGCCACTACCCCAGACTTCTTTCTTCCTACTCATTTGTTCATCAGTCACCCACTTTTTTTTACTATGTTCCTGCCGGAACCAACTCAAGTAATTTTTTTACTATTTAAGAATCTACAAGATGCTTTTAGGTATGTTGTAAGTTTGTAAACTTCTCCTCATAGATAATTCTAAGTATTAAAACCACTAGCATTGTCAGTATAACTACTATTCGATTTGGTATATAAAGCTAGCTTTCTATTGTTCTTTGGAAGAAATTTATGAGGGTGTAGTGACGCCTTAAATAGCAGATGACATTTCCGGAAAGCCACGCATGCACAGGGACTAGTTCCGGAAGGAACACAGGAAGAGTCTCATGCGCATGCGTAGTCATCGATATCCAAGCTTCGCGCCCTTATTCACTCTCTTTCTCGCCAGCGGGCGAAGAGCCAAGACGTTGTAGCAGTCTCTCTCCAACATTCCAACTCTGGAGCTAGACAAATAACCACTCAACATCATTGACGGCATCTCAGCAACCAAAGGGCGAAGTGCTGCCTATTTCCTCTGTAAATAAATATTGTTGTGTTGATAGTTCAGAATCTGCGTTCCATTGTTTCTTCAAGAAATTTAATGTACGGAAGCGGTACACCTAATGGTGTATAACCACTTTCCTACAATTGGTGACCCCAAATCAAGAACAAACGCAGCCCGGAGAATTCCTACAATTGGTGACCCCGAATAAAGAACAACTGCAGCCGGGGATTCTGATCTACCGACTGATAATACTACACGAGCCGTCACCACTCAACATGCTCGTCACAGATAGAGAATGCACAACTGCAGCCGAAAATCTGAACTGCGACCAATAATACTACAATTGGTACCCCGAGCTAAAAGATCTACAGACCTCGTTTCAACAGCCATTGAATTCGTATGTTTCACGACGTTCAACTTCAGGATTGCCTCTATATTCTCATCCATCACAAGTGAAAAGCTAAGAAAATTTTTCTACGTTAAAGTTTTTCATTTTGTCAATGACTTCCAGAGCCTATAACCAAAGACTTCTTTGCGGCTGAGACCTTTGTGGTTTTTCACACAAAAAACTTCACGGTTATTTCATCCTAACAACTTTTTGAGCAGTTTTCCTACATGTTTCACGAGATGTCAATTCATTCGTACACAGCGTCCTCTACTTGCTGAAAATAACAGTAAAATGCACAGTTACATTTCAGTGAGTACATAACATTTGTTGATGCTTACTTGTTCCCAGTTCAGCATATTTCGTCACCCCTCCGTTTCTCTCAGCCGGAGAATGGAAGAGTTACTGGCTTAGCTTTGTTTGCATGGGATCTTTTGGTCATTTTCGCTCGCAGCTCCGAATTCATGACAGCATTTTCCAGCAATGCCACTCAACGGTACCTCTCAAATAGATGCCCTGTCAAATTTCTCTCTCCTGATACGCACCACCAGCTACCATCCCGCTTCTAATGGGATGGTTGAGCGTTTTCGTAGGCAATTTAAGGCTGCCTTACACGCCTCACCCAACCCGCAGTCTTGGGTTGAATTTCTTCAAGGTCGACGCTAATGGTTGTACAGAGATTGTGTCTGTCGACCGTCTGAAAATGTGTGTACCTTGACAAACCCTCAACTTTCGTGTACGGCGTGCCCGTTTTTCAAACACCACACACACCACTGTCAACATCATCACCACCACACACATACAGAACACAGCTACAGCTACAGCCAGTTTCCAGCGACAACATCAACAACCACTACGAACTACAAGCATCGCCCCCGACGTCGCCAGCAGCAATACGACTCTACGTACTACCAGCATCGCCAACATCGTCAACATGACTTCTACACGTACACAAGCAACCAACATCAACAAGCGTGGTATTATCTCGACCCTGTTAGAGTGGATGTTTCCACTCACGATCAACAGACCAGAACTAACCAGCCAGAATATTCCGTACCAGGTAACACAGGTCCCAGCATCGACGCTCAACTACAGCTCTGCTCCTTGACCGCAACTTCCTGCGTATGGACATTCTATCTCCTTGTGGAATTTTAATACGAACTGGTTTTCTCTATCTCAGTGTTGTAAGACTTTTCACAGTCTATATTACAGACACTTTTACCATGTTCTGTGTTTTTCTCTCTCACACACACACTTGTGTACTCATATATTTTCTTTCCTTTCAGAAAAAACAAAAAAATCAGACTTTTACATCGCGTAATTCCAGTTTCCTGGACAGTTGTCATCACGGTTGTTTTGTCATTGTCAATTCATTTGTACATTGCATGCATGTATCTCACAAGTGTACATTCATTTCTTTGATTTTTCTTTGTGTGTGTTTGTGCCACATCTTGTGGGTGGTTTTGGTGGCCATCTTGCCTCAGGCGTCCCTCCAAAATTTCTATTTTCGTGCTTTCGGCACTTGCGGGTGAGCCATGTAGTGATGCCTTAAATAGCAGACGACATTTCCGGAAAGCCACGCATGCACAGGGACTAGTTCCGGAAGGAACACAGGAAGAGTCTCATGCGCATGCGTAGTCATCGATATCCAAGCTTCGCGGCCTTATTCATTCTCTTTCTCGCCGGCCGGCGAAGAGCCAAGACGTTGTAGCAGTCTCTCTCCAACATTCCAACTCTGGAGCTAGACAAATAACCACTCAGCATCATTGACGGCGTCTCAGCAACCAAAGGGCGAAGTGCTGCCTATTTCCTCTGTAAATAAATATTGTTGTGTTGATAGTTCAGAATCTGCGTTCCGTTGTTTCTTCAAGAAATTTAATCTACGGAAGCGGTACACCTAATAGTGTATAACCGCTTTCCTACAAGGGTTTTCAGCAGAATAAGACTTTCTAACTGCTATCTCTCTACTAGGTCTTTCCTAGTTCATTTTTCCTTTTCATTGTTTGTCTATTATTTGCAGGAAAAAGACCAATTGCTGATGTTTAAGTTTCAAGGGGCGATGTTTACACAGTACTTAATCTATGTAATTCATTCAACCATACTGTATTATAAATTATACGTACATTTACATTTAATATTATTACAGTCTAAAATTACTTCAGATCTTCTTGGTAAAGAATATTTACAATTTCAATGGCATGGCCTTTAATGCTGTGGTATTTAAGTTTGTAGGTCAAATGTGAACTTATAGTTAACATTCTTATGTTTCCAGAGATTTTCAGCAGTTTTCCACCCCCACTACCAAATGAATTTCCTGCTTTAGGGTTATTAGATTCTCCTTGAATTTCTCTAGCAAGCATTTCCCACAGCTTTTGGGAATGCTATCGTTGAAGGCATTGTTGAGTTTAGAGTTCATGTTGCATTTAACATTAAAATTTCACTAGTGTTAGCAATTAATATTGGTAAGCATTTCTCTAATTAAAATCGTTCCACAGTCTGCTGTTATTGTTTCATTGAAGAATGGTGTGTATGTGTTTGTATATTTGTGCTTTTGTGTATGTATACTTAAGTGTGGATTAGATGTAATTTATTGAGGCAGACATATACATGCAGGCATTTGTAGCTATCCCAGACAATTATATTCAATCCAATATTTTTATATTTCACCTATGCTGTAATGGCTTTGAACCATCATCATTGTTGTCATTGTCATTGTCATCATCATCATCATCACCAATATTTAATGCTTGTTTTCCATGCTGGTATGGGCTGGATGGTTTGACAGGAACTGGCAAGTCAGAAGATTGTGCCAATCTCTGCTGTCTGTTTTGGCATGGTTTCAGTGGTTGGACACCCTTCCTAGAACTAATCACTTTACAGAGTGTACTGGGTTTTATACATAGCACCAGAAGAAGTGTGGTCACTAAATAATTTGCTGGATAAGACCCCTCAACTGTGATGGGGGAAAAGTATCGAGGGACAGAAATAGATGTCTTGCATTTGAAGAAAAACATCCACCTCAGATGGGGAGAGGGAGGAGAGGAGATATGACTGGGAGGGGGCAGACGCCATGCACCCAACTACAAGGAGATGTATATCATGAAGTGAATTGGAGATTGAAGACTGAGTTCTCAAGATTACGAAAGATGAGAAGGAGCTGAAAGGGAGGGCAGAATTTAATGGTTGAGCACAGGTAGAGGGTAGAGATAGTGGGTATCAGGAGGATACATTGCAGTTTCCTGGTTTTCATGAGTATAAACAGATATCTTATTAATGGTAATCTCATTAGCATATGCTAATTCTGTATTTCAATACAAATCGTTTTCATTTGCTAAAACTTATTATTTCAATTCGTTGATTTAATTACCCAGCATTTCAGGTTTTAAGTACATTTTATTTCTCAAGCATTTTCTATTCAGTATTTCATGCATAACCATAGATATACTCTCCTTTACTCTTTTACTTGTTTCAGTCATTTGACTGTGGCCATGCTGGAGCATCACCTTTTAGTTGAGCAAATCGACCCCAGGACTTGTTCTTTGTAAGCCTAGTACTTATTCTATCGGTCTCTTTTGCCGAACCGCTAAGTTACGGGGACGTAAACACACCAGCATCGGTTGTCAAGCGATGTTGGGGGAACAAACACAGACACACAAACACACACACACACACACACACATATATATATATATATATATATACATATATATGACAAGCTTCTTTCAGTTTCCATCTACCAAATCCACTCACAAGGCTTTGGTCAGCCCGAGGCTATAGTAGAAGACACTTGCCCAAGGTGCCATGCAGTGGGACTGAACCCAAAACCATGTGGTTGGTAAGCAAGCTACTTGACAATCAAACAACATTTATATAAACTACTACTTATATACAAGGTTTAACTTATCAGTACACCCCCTCTTAACTTGCGAATATTTTTGGAGTTCAGATTTGCGTTAAGTGACATGAACCTTAACTCTTATAGAAGGTTCAGGATCTTATATCAGTCTTTTAAGAAAAGTGGGCCTCAACTTGCTTAAGATAGTCAGGACTTTTTATCCACCATTGGGTGTGTGTATTTGTGAATTTATTACTTTAACTCCTCCAAGACTATCCAACTGATCTTGATGAAACTTGATATGTGTGTGTGTGTGTGGGGGGGGGCTTATGCACTTGGAATTTCAAACAAATTGATAATTTTTAATCAGCATCGATTTTTCAAAAATCAATAGGACATTTCAATGCAAATTCTCATATGAATGTTATTTTCTGCCATAACTTTTAAAGTTTTCAACCGATTTTCTTGAAATTTTATACACAGATGGAATATGCACTAAGGATGCGTTGAGACAAATTTTTACCTAGGCCACTCAAGCAAAGAGTAAGATGAATTTTGATTAAATGATTAACGAAATTTGGCCTAAACTGTAGTAGGGTTAAAATGTTCATCAATTATTTCTGCATTCTCAGATTGCTGTAACATGTATTTTCTTAACACCTGCACTTAAAATTATTGATTCTAAACATTCCAACATTGCGTGCTAAAACATGCAACATGTATTTTTTTAACACCTGCACTTAAAATTGTCAGTTCTAACCATTACAATTGATATTTGCTTCTCACTATCAGTGGAACTATATCCATGAAACACAGTCGTCAAATTAAGTGCCTTTTCTCTAAATAATTTTTTGTTTACTTTTCAAACTTTTACGTACTTTTTTTCTTAACACTCCTTTACAGTTCCCTTCTTGATGTTTCAATTGATTATATATTTGCAGCTTTCCACTCATCTGACCAAACGATTGTCATTTTCTGATTCCACACATATTTATTTGCATTCTCGTTTTGTGAATGAATTTGCTTACACCTTCTATTATCTGTCCTACGTCTTGATTTCATTTTTCTTCTGAGAGAAACTAGGCATTATAATGGATACTGGGAATATCCCCACTCCCGGGTATTACCGGGTACCTCAGCTAGTTGTACTAATATAGACAAATCATCCATAATTCTGAATAGAGGGGAAAAAAAGATGTATTAAAGAAGAAGTGGGTGTATCACTGAAGGTCACTGAAGATAACTAAGACCATTAAAATCATTCCCTACATAAAGAATTCATAATGGCAGTTTAGTTATTTTAATTATTCTATTTTAATATTCCCTGGTAATGCATTCTTTATTACAAACATGATAAACAGTCCTCCATCCTGATCGCAACCATAGTTGGCTCATGATATTTAGCCAGTGTTTATCTTGTCTAAGACTTCATCTCAGCTTTCTAACATGAAATTTCAGTTCATTATTGAAGAAAGTGTATGGGATTAGAATTTCTTTTTTATCAGATCTGATCATAAACAATATGCATGCATATTTTAGATTGGTTTTCTGGTCATCATCAAGTTGTTTTTTTCCTTTCTTTGGATGATGTGTGCAGAGTATGAAAACAGATTCAAATGCAAGTCCTTTATGCCTACACTAAAGTCAATAATTGCTTCTAACAGAGCTGATACTGGAATATGATACAGCTTTGCAGCTTGCCAGATCTTGTCAAACCACCCCGCCCATGCCATCATGGAAAAAATAGGCATTAGATGATGATGGTGATGATGATGATGATGACAACGACAACGATTATGATGATGATGACGATACAAAGCCAGCCATGTTAGTGGGAGGAAGTCACTTGATTATGTCAGCTTCATTGCTTGAATGAGACTTTGTAAAAGACTCAGAATAGATACCTCAAGACATTTTATCCTGCATTTTAATGTTTCTGCCAAACCACCACGCCAACTAAAATTAATGACACTCTTAACCACAAGACCTTTTGTGCATGTATAATAAATGTCCATTTTGCATTTTGGCAATGGCCCAATATCAGTGCTGGGCTTCAAGTTTCTTCTGTGCTCTCTATCAATTATAAACTGTTTTATTCAACAGCTGTGTATAGTTTTCTTTCTCATACCATGCATCTGTCATTACTGACTTAAATGTCTCATCTCTCTAAGTTAGTTCATCTGCTTTGGAATCTTCATTCTTCATTTGTTTGACCATTTTATTGAGATTATAATGTCTAGGCAGGGAATCCACTTGATGG